>NC_022029.1:2673977-2681675 GCF_000317375.1 Microtus ochrogaster | reverse complement strand
CACACACACACACACACACACACACACACACACACACACAAAGTAAAATCAGCCATGAAATCTTGTTTCTTTAAAGGAACGGTGTAGATCCCGTGTGGCATGCAGCCAGTGCTAAGAAAATGTTTTTAATTTAAGGTGTGACTATAAACTAAAAAGGCTCAGTTTCTTAGAAAAGAAAGTTTCAAAGGCAGTTCCTTAAACATCTTGGAAAGCAGGAAAATTGACTTCAGCTCAGGATGAAGAATGGCCCATGCTGGGACCCAAGTGTGATCATGAAGAGAGCTGATCTTTACTGGGTAAGAACCAAGAGTCTGTCAGGGAAAGGGACAGCGCATGACCATTATCCGGATGCCCCTGTGGTCAGACATTTGTGCGGAGACCCAAGGGAAAGTGATGACAAAGGATATGCTCACCAAAGTTTGCTGTAGGTATGCGCCCATGGCTTTCTCTCCTTCTTTCCTCCCTCACTTCCTTCCTTCTGTCCTTTCTTCTCTTTCCATCCTTCTTTCTTCCCTTTCTTCTTCCTTTTCTTGCATTGTTCCTAAGACAGGCCCTTCCATGTAGCCCACGTTGCCTTCAAACTCTCCATCCTCCTGTTTCTGTGCGCAGCCCAACTTCGCTGATCTGGTTTTCAAACCTTGCTCATTGTCCTTAGGGTCTGCAAATATATTTTCACAGCCCAGCAATACCAAGAGCTTGGTTTCACTTTCATTTTGCTGTGACTGCAAGCCCACTGGTATTACAGAGTGGCTCCTATGCAAAAGTTTATCTTTTAGATCATTCTGCATGAAAAGGTTTGTTAAAATGCTACCATATAACCAGCAAGATTCAGTGCTAACATGTTTTCAGTACACTGCCCAGTTCAGACTGAACACAGTCATCCTGTGGATACTTAGTGAGTAACCGCATCATTCCACAAAATGAAGATAAACACACATACACAAATTATAGGAAATCACTTCTGTACAAATTCAACCGGTATAAGCCAGGTATAAATTTCAATGTTAAATCAAAATAGTCAAGATGGAGGAGGCTTAGAATAGAAAATATTTTTTTAATTGTTGGTTATGCTTAAAATTTTAAGAAGGGAAAGGTGGAATAACCAAAGATGAATAATTAGTTGATAGAAGAGGCCCTTAGGTCTAGAAAATATGGGCTGAAATTTCTTAGGATTTGTGTGATGTTGGACAACTGATTTAAACTCATCCAATCTTAGTCCCATTGAATTATACAGGCTACAGTTTAGGTCAGATTAAATAAGAAACTGCAGTAGAGAGTTCTTAGGCCAGTGTGGCCACCAAATATGTTCAGTAAACATTACCTGCACATGGATATGTATGTATATGTGTGTATGTGTGTATGTATGTATGTGTAACTGTTCACATTTTCAACCTGAGAGAAGCATAAAAGTTATATAATATTGTGGTTTAATAAGTGCTTATTAACAGAGAGATTTTTTATTCGATGTATGACAAAACCCTAACATATAAGTTTTCTGTCAATTAAGAGGCCAGGTTGGCGAGCCCATATCCCCACCATGCACACACACACACACACTACTTCTGGTCACTGTAACACACTGTTCCTAACTAAATTTACCATCACCAACCAAAGTCCTAGAGCCCTTTGCAAGATGTAAACTTCAGAAAGTCTGACTTACTCAGGTGGTCAGCAGCATAGAGAGGTCCAGAAGAATAAAAATTTGTGTCTGGCACTTACAGAATCATTATACAGGAATCACCACTGCTTCTGTGCTAACAATATACTGAGTACCACACCGAGCACTACTGTTTGAGAAATAACTACCTATTTGACACAACATTGAGCAGTACCGCTATTTGTGTACAAGCTACACATTTGGTGCAATGTGGTGATGTTTTGTTTGTGCTATAACAAATAAAGCTTGCCTGAGGATCAGAATATCAAGCGAGCCACTAATTAGCCACAAAGGCCAGGCAGTGATGGCACACCCCTTTAATCTCAGCACTTCTCTGTGAGTTCAAGGTCACCCTGAGCTTCACTAGATTGACCCAGTCTCAAAGAAACTGAGCCATGCAGTGGTGTCTCGTACCTTTAATCCCAGTACTTAGGTCTTACACACTTTTAATTCCAACACTAGGGATGTGGAGATAGGAAAGGATATGACTGGGTGGAGAGAGGATTATAAGGCAGAAGGAAGAAGCTCAGGGCATTCAGTCTGAGGACTTATACCTCCTTTTCTAATCTAAGTTAGCCCTATATGCACATACACACACACACACATACATATGCACACACACACACTTGCACAGGCATGTATGGTGGGGGTGTTAGCATTCAGCATTATGCTTGCCTGCCCCCCATCAAGGATGCACTTGCCACTACTCAGACAGTACTCTGGCTTGCTCAAGGTCCTGATGACTTGGTCTCTGTGCACATGCACTAAGTTCCCTTTAAAAGGGGGTCTCCATCCGTCTCATCTTTCTGTCTCTCTGTCTCTTTGTCTCTCTGCTTCTCCAACTCTCTGCCGCTCTGCCTGTGTCTCTGTCTCTCCCCCCCCATCTCTGGGTCTCTTTCTCCTCTTCCATCATGCCAGTCTCTCCCTCTCTCTTCCCCCACTTCCCTTTCTGAGCCTCTTTTCACCCCTGACAATAAACTTCCGTGTGGGTTTGTCATAGGCTGTGGTTCATTCTCACAGCTGCTAAACTACAATGGGGGCAGGGATGGGGGGGATAACCATAGGATGGATCCATGAATGCACTTGACCCTGCAGCAGCCTTATCCTTCTAGATCTCCCTCTGAGGAGAAGACTGGACACACCTGAGGTATTCCTTAGGGATGCTTTGAAGGTGAAATAAAATGAGACTTTGTTTCTAAAGTCTATTGCTCAGTGACAGTCACATTGAAATCATTTAATAAAGTGGGGTGGTGCACACTGGTAACCTCAGCACTGAGACGACAGACTGGTGGGGATCCCTGGGGTTTGCCAGTGAGTCAGCCAGTCTCTAGGCAAGCTCTAGGCCAATAAAAGATAATATCTAAAAAATAAAAAGTGGACAGTACCTGGGGAATAATATCCAAGGTGTCCTCCGGCCGTCACATGCACGTATATACACGTGTATTAGCGCACACACAAACGGGCACAAATGTGCTCATACCCAAAAATAAAGAATATGTGGTGAGTTGCCATTATGATGGTCATTGTTATGGTTGCGCCATTTTGCCAACTGTAAAAATGCATATCCACTTGTGTAACAGTGAGCTAGGTTTAGTGACATAGTATCTATTAAAAGCTCTAGAGCAACAGCTCTCCACCTGTGGGTCAAGACCCTTTGTTAGTTGAACAACCCGCTCATGGGGGTCCAAGATGAGATAGCCTACATGTCAGATACTTACATGATTCATAACAGTAGCAAAGTCACAGGAAGTACTGTGGAAAAATTGTTATGGTGGGGGGGGTCGCCACAACATGAGGAACCGTATTAAAGGATCACAGCATGAGGAAGATTGAGAACCACCGCTCTAGAGGTAAGGATTTTCCCTCTTATTCCTGGGCTGCCACCAGAAGGTGCTGCCCACATTTAGGATGGGTTGTCTTTCTTCAAGCATCCCTGATCAAGAAAACCCCTTACTGGGGCTGGAGAGGTGGCTCAGTGGTTAAGAGCATTGCCTGCTCTTCCAAAGGTCCTGAGTTCAATTCCCGGCAACCACATGGTGGCTCACAAACCATCTGTAATGAGGTCTGGTGCCCGCTTCTGGCGTGCAGACATACACACAGACAGAATATTGTATACATAATAAATAAATAAAATAAATATTTAAAAAAAAAGAAAACCCCTTACAGATGTGGTCAGCTGCATATCACCTAGCTGATTCCAGATCCGATCAAGTTGTCATAAGGATAGCCATCATGGAGACAAGATCTTGCTATCATGGACCGCTCCTCCACAAGGGGAGTCATGCTTTCTAACATGCGCAAGTGTGAGCAAAGACTGCAACTTCACAGCAAGAAGAAAGTCGCACAGAAAAAGATGATGTGTTGGATGATGGCTACTACCATGGGGAAGGAACAACGGCTGTAATTCCTACGTTCTGAGGAGATTTTCCTGAGAAAACTGCATTGGTGTTCAAAGCTGAATAGCAGCATGGCAGGCAAAGAAAGAATTGGGGAGTGAATATTTCTAGGCCTAGACATTGGCAAGTATAAAAATCTTGAAGTAAGGACTTATCTGATATGGAAAGAAAAGAAAAAAACCAAAGCAAAGGTGTTTTTGGTGACCAAGCTGGAGAATGGCTAAGATGGGATCAGAGACCAGGGAGGACCAGGTGCAATGGGCACACGGGTTATACTGAGGGGCTGAGATTTCAGCACAAGAACCATGGGAAGCCAAGGTGAGTTTCACGCAGAGAGGAGATGGGGTTTGACCCTAATTTTTAAAACGTTCTTTTTTTTTTAAAAAAAAAAAAAGTCTTACATTTATTTTGTGTACATATGTGTGCCACAAAGTGCATGTGGAGTTCATAAGTCAGCCTGCAGGACTTAGTTCTCGCTTTGCCCCGTGCGGGTTATGGGAATCGAACTTAGGCAGTCAGGCTTGGCAGCAGGAACTTTTTCCCACTGAGCCATCTTGCTAACCATAGAAAATAACTTCAGTTTCAGTCTTAGCACAAAAAAGCAAAATTCAGAACCAGCAGAACAATTATAAAGAGACTAACCCAGGCCGGGCAGTGGTGGAGCACGCCCGTAATCCCAGCACTCCGGAGGCAGAGGCAGGCGGATCTCTGTGAGTTCAAGGCCAGCCTGGTCTACAAAAGATAGTTCCAGGACAGGTTCCAAAGCTACAGCAAAACCCTGTCTCAAAACAAAAAAAAAAAAAAAACAAACAAATAAATAGACTAACACGACATCCGAGGGCGGACTGATAGCAGCCTAACAACGACCAATTCCCGCTTGCCTTCCCCGGGTTGCTATAACGAAGACCTGAACTAACAGATACGGCATTAGCACAGTTTCTGGCATCCAGTAGATTCTCGAGCTATTTTAATTCTCTTCTCCTAACTCTATATGCAGCCGAGATCTTTATTTCCACAAAAGGCAGGCAGACACAACGCATGTAACTATGGGTGCCAAGAACCTGAATTCTCATCAGCGGAATGTTGATACAGCATCGTTATAATAAATCCAAGCAAATGCCAGTTTGAGGCTGGTGCATATTGTTTTGTATGACCGTTCTGTTAACTCTCCAAGAACTATTATGCTCGAACATTGCAAACCCGTTCTTTAAAAGTAGCATGGGGGACTTAATGTGTATGGAATTTGCAGTCTAGAATCGCTGTTCTCCTCGAGTCCAAAGGGGAGACTTCAAAACTTCCAATTTAAACCTACACCAGATTTGTCCCACAGTTAGCGCTGAAGGCGCAATCCAGCTGAATTAATGCTGCACGCTTTGCCACTATCCGCTAATGGATACTGTAAAAGGATGTTTGTAAGGCACATGCAAGGAATACAACACGAGGCACAACTCAGAAGAAGAAAAAACATAATGGATGCTCGGGAGACTCTGTGTTAGAATTCCTGCAATACCTCAGGAAACAGAAAAGAGCACTGGGCCGCGAGTAAGGAGCTAAGCCCTGCAGCGACTTCCTGGGGCTGGTTCCACCTCGGTTCTCCTCCTGTGTGTGTGTGTCAGAAGCCCTTCTTAACCTCTCTGAAGTCGGTTCCCTTGTCGCTGCCTTGCCAAAGTAAAGATCCCTCCCTGATCAGATCACGGTAAAGGCTAGACATGATCATCTGTGTAAAATGTTTAGCGGGGTGCTGGCATGAAGTTGAAAGGAACGTGCCTTGTCTTTATTGCCCTCCAGTACCCAGAGGCTCAAGCCGAAGAAACTGGAATTATTTATTCTGGAATTGAGATGACTGAGTGCGTAATTTAGATTTTCATGATGAGAGAAGAATACCACAATGTATTGAGTCCTCGGGGCCTAGATGTTGTGCCAAGGATTTATGTTTTTAAAACGAATGAAAAAAAAAAAACGAAAAATTATCCCCCGGCTTCTGGAGCTGGCCTGCCGTTCACAGAGGAGTCTTATGTAAGGCACAAACCATCCCACAGAACCCCAACCTCAGGCCAGGTGCCTGGAACCCTGATAGACTGAGACAAAGCAAAACCACTTCGAAACTTTGTCCAAGCAGAGATAAAAGTAAGATCTCCTACGGTGCCACTCCAAAACTATAGAGCATCTCTCTGGTGCCTACGACGAAGGATACTTATCAACCCCAACTTCCCACCCATGCCAGTGTCTGAGTTTCTACACATAAGATTCTCTCTGTTTTCTGAGAGTATCTAACACGGAGTGACCACTTCCATAAATCACACACTCAAAACCCAAACTCGGTGCTGGTATCTATATAACAGCTTCTTATTGGGATACACACAGTTGCCCAGATAGGTTGTGGCCTGATATATTTTATTTACCCAAGGGTCTTTGGTCATTTACTCCTCTGCAACCCTGTGCAGCACGTCATAGGATCGCTAGTAAGCTGCAGAGGGAATCAAGTTGATTGCACAACTAGCCCAAGATCCCCACGTGGAAATGTCAGGAAACAAAAGCTCAGGGTCAAGCTGGGTGTGATGATGCACCCTAACACACAGGAGCTTGAGGCAGGGGGATTGTCACAAACAACACTGAGGACCACAGTTTCCTTCTCATGATTAAGGATGATCCAGATGAAGACTGAGCAAGAAAATCACCCAGAATGATGGTCTTCCTCAGATAGGGAGAGATGTCTCAGCAGGGAGGAGGTAATAGGGTCCCAAAGAGGTACCGATTGTCCTGCCAATAAAGAATTACTTTTATTAAAATAATATAAGGAAAGTAAAGAAATGAACATTCACAACTTTAGAAAATGACAAGCACTTTGGGGCCAGGCAAGGAAGGAAGAATTAAGCAGGGAGAGGCAGACAGACAGACATACAGAAATCCCATGTATATATTACCATATCTCCACAATTGGTTCTGGTATAGTGGTCAAAGACTGGTTGGTACCAACATTGTCTGGGAATACATGGAAGTCACTATAGCCAACATTATCTTTTTTTTTATGTTTGTTATACCTTTTTATTAGAATGTTCTTACTTTTACCAAATCCCATTCTTCCCAACATTATCTTTTAAGTGATCAGAGGCTCTTGTTCATATTAACAAAGAAAAATTGATTTCTTTCAATATTTCAAATGTTTCTTAGTAATTGAGTAATATATGATTGGGTTGTATTATGTTTCAGGCCAGAAAGAGGATAACTGGCAAGTGAACATTTAATGGGGAAAATATATAGCTTGCACAATTTAAAAATAAAACCTAACAGTTTGCATATTTAGCACCTCTCATGCAAGAATCTCGGAGTGTTTTTATAAAAATGAATTATGCCTCCTCCCCTTCCCCCACCACTCATGAAGAAGCTCAGTGTACAACGGCAAGAAAAGGCTTGTGAAGGCGTGAGAGACCTGCAGCTCACAGAGAATTGGGTTCATCCTGAGCTGAAAAGAGGTCTTGGGGTGAGCTTTTGAACAGGCACTCACAAAGGCAATCCAGTTCTCAGAGCAGTGACCACAGGTCTCTACCCCTCTCAGAAACTTTAACCCCTTTCCTTCCTCGTCTAGCCTTCCCCTCTTCCTCCTTTTTTTTTTTATTGAGAAAAGGAAAAAAAAAACAAGTTTCC
>NC_022029.1:2623789-2672287 GCF_000317375.1 Microtus ochrogaster | reverse complement strand
CTCTCTCTCTCTCTCTCTCTCTCTCTCTCTCTCTCTCTCTCTCTCTCAATGTCCTTCTGCAATACTAATTGAGTGTCATCCTAAATTTCTCCTGTGACTGCCGAGCCCCTGAAAATCCACAGAACCTAGTCCTTTAAATCCGCAGTAGGCATCCAAATCCCCAAGGACTACATAAATATCTGTTAAGGTGTTGATTTAATTCTAATAGTCATCAAAGTAGTGTTAAACAAAGGTACCACAAAAGCCATGGGGAGTGGTTTGACCAGATTCTGGATTTATTGACATGAAATTAAGTCAAGCATAAGTAAGAAAGATAGTTATTATCATCGATAATCATTTTAGGGTTGGGAGTGAGAAGAAAAAGATACTGATAGCCTCCCCCAAAATGTTATCCACCATGCAGCTCTTAGGATTATATATTGAAAAAGTCTAGTATGTAATTACCAGGAAAGCTATTTAAAGCAGAAATATGAGATCGCGAGTGCCAAAGGTGTAAACAACTTTAATCTGTTAATTTATTGCACATGTCTTTTAGAGCCAAGTTTTGGTTTAAGATTAGATCTTGGATATTTTTGTGTTTCTACAAATGAAACGAAAAATGTTTAAACTCAAGCACTAAGCAATGTTCATTGTACAGGCATCCTCCCATCTCTTTTGAAGCCAGTGTGATGTCTACGACTTTAATGCTGTTGGGCTACATATCCTAGCATTCCCTTGGAAGGCTCCCTGAAGTCTGAAAGACTATGGCTGTACTCACCAGGGTCTGCATTCCATCATCGGATCACTTTGGGAGACAGGCTTGCTATAGAGCCTTTAGAAGTTAGAGTTACTTTTTAATTGCTATGACAGCAAACATGGTTTCCATTAATACAGATGATTCGTGACCACTAGACAAGGAAAATCATCCATTCATTCATACGGGGAAGAGGTGTGAAGGCATGTTATAAACCTCGTATTACATCCTAGATCCAATTACCTGCAGCCTTCCTTTTCTTGCATTTCAGATTCTACCTCTGTCTGGCGACCTTTCTTCTTCTGGCCACTCACTCCGTCCCTGGCAGCACAAGGGAGAGCCACAATAAAAACTAAGGCCCAATCAAGTATTCAAAAATGATTCAGTGTCCAGAGTAAGTGGCTTTTGAATAGGTCTATGTTCTCAAACTTTCCAAAAAGGCTCTGCCGCCCCTGCTCTTGAGAAACACTGTTCTCCGGTTACACCACCATGAAACGTGACCTCTCTCTCCAGCTGGCACTGGGTTTAGCCATCATCATTAAAAAGGTACAGGTGTGCTGACAATTCAAGCTAGCACGAGAGTGGCATGATGTGAGGCAGGGGCATGGGAAGGAGAAATTTACAGGAAGGCTTGCACAAAATTGAATCCTTAATATAATCTTAATAATGTGAGCTCTTTCGGCCAAATATTTGACCTCCCCTCTTCCCTTCACAATATCATGATTGACTGAGAGCTTATGTAAAACCATATTTCAGGAATTCTGGGGGATTGTATTGTACACGTTCAAGATTTTGCTACACGTGTAACTAGCCCAAGTTTGAGTCTCCGTTGTCACCTCTAATTCCCATGTCCGCAGGACAAGGAAACATTCAGGGGGTGACTCTCCATTAGAAAAGAAGCTTCAAGCTGTCAGCTGACAGAACAGAAACGGGAGCTATGATAAGGAAGGGAGGCAGATTTCATTTCCATTTATGAAAGGACTCAGTTGGGGTGCTTTTAAGATCAGGGGGCTCACTTCAGAAAGCTTGGTTTCCCATGAGATGTTCTGAAAAGCACGGAGGAGTCAGTCATTCGTGAAGATATGGCAGAGGTCTAGCCTTAGATGGTCTAAAGGACATCCGGCATTTTATCTCAGATCCCAGACCTGGTGGGGATGAGATGCTCTCTTCTGAGAACGTTCGGAAACCGCTCACGCTGCTCTGTGCGTGGACCACACTTCGGAACACTGGAGACTGAGGCAGACCCACGGCAGAACCCATCAACGCAGGCAGCTTCGTCACACATTCAAGTTACCAGAAATGAAAGCAAGTCTTTTGTGTGTTTGTGATTGCCTAGGTAGACATCCTCAACACTCATCAGAGTTTCCAAAGAATCGATACGCTAGTTAGAAAGGAGAGGCCAAGGCTACTATTGGTCGACTGCTCAACCCTCTCTCACCTCTTTCTCCTCCATCTCACATCCATCCAGCAGGTTTACCCAAAATTATTCTTTCATGCCCAATGGGGGTTTCCATTATCCCAGATACCTGGAATAGTCTTTCTAAGAAGCTCCATCAGAAGGGCTTCACATGATGATTGGGAAACAGCGATTCGAACACTATGATATTGGATGCAGAAAAATGACTTGAGAACGCAGAAAGAAGGACTGAGTTTGAATGTTAGCTCTTCCACATGCTGGCGAGGTTCTCTGTATTTCAGCTTCCCTCCATAAGACCTGTGTGTACCTTCTCCTAAGACAATAAAGTAACTTGTACGAAATTCCTGGCTTGTAAAGTTTATAGAATCAATTAGTTAATTCCTCTTCATGATATAGGAGAAGGATAAATTAATAGGTAATGCATGAATAAATAACTTAAGATCTAACAAATTAAGGTCATACTTACAGAAGCATATTTCTAGTCTGGAATTCAGAATAATCAGAAATGTATCTAGTTTTTAAAGACATGTAAGGAGTTTTCTGTGGAGTCTTAGACTAGAACAGAACTGAAAGCTTTGGAGGTTTTTAAAAGGGAAAATAAAAAATTGTTACACCACATTTCAACCTTTCTTGCTTTGAAGAAGCTGTGTTAGAAAATGCTCGCTATCCAAGAACTCACAGCAAATATGTATCTAATTTTAATACAACACTATAAAGCTGTCTGGAAAGTTTAGACTAGTTATTAACAGACTCTAAGTAGCAGAGATATTCTCCAGGGGTAAAATGATTTCCCATGAGACGAAGTGGAGTGGGCTTAGGGTCTCCTGGTCAGATATCTTTCACATGTGACACCATAAAAATGCCGTTAGGTTCCTCACCGTGGAACTGCCTGGTCCTCACTGGTACATTTCCAATGAACCTCAACACAACAATAATTGTAGAACCAACGTAAAATGTTCCCCCATCGTTCCATGCTCCATGTGGCGTAACACCTCCATTTCTTTGTCCCAGAAAGTTAAGCACTTAAGAAATTTCATGGCCCCAACCCAGGTTCTGAAGGTGTCTTTCTATTCTGTCTGGTGCTATTTTTTTAAAACTACTGAAAGAGTTTAGAAGAAAGACAATCTCTTAGGACCATTTGTCATACAATGAGAGTTCACAGCTCTCTTTATATATCTTTTTCTAAAACACTCTAACCCCTCAAGGATAAATTTTTCCATTTCTGATAAGGTCCCTGTCCAACGCAAATTACAAGGAAAGGAAGTCTTGGGGGTAAAATGTGTTTACTGATTCTTTTTTTCCACGTAACTTCTTCAAAGAAATTGAAAGGAAGGAAGAACTGATCCTAAGGATATCTCCCAGAATAATTTTTAGAAGTACTGTGACATTTTGCTCCTCTAATAATCTTTCCTTCTGAGAAGCTGAAGCAACACTGTAGATCCTACCTCCCGAAGCAAATGTTCATCCCAAAGACTTGTGCTCATTTGTCTAATATAAAGATCATCTGTGGAATCGTTTTTATACCCCCAAGATTCACATTAAAGCCAGTTTAAAAATAATTTGCCATTTACATATGTTTTCACTAGATTGAAAGTCAAACGCTCTTTCACCCTTACCATCCCGGCAGCAGAGACAGAATCACATTATCTTGGGGGTTTTATTCAGCGAGACCCGGTGCTGGGCCTCTGGACGAGATATGTTTCTCATGGTGAAGGGTTAAAAGAGGACAAGAAGCTACCCTCTGGAAGTCATTAAGTTACAAAGCCCCAAGAAGATAAAAGTTTCCATTTTCTAAAATGTAAATCAAAAACATATTCATTAGTATTGCAAAACAAACATGCAGATCTTCCCCACTTGAAAAGCTCGGCTAAATATGTACAAGGGCTAAACCCAAAAATACATCTGGTCCTCAGTTACAGAGCTTGCTTTTTTTGGTTTTTATCTAAAGAGTTTGTCTGTCCTCCATGGTTGGCTTCTTGGATTATTGCAATTCATAATAAGCCTTTTAGCTAAGGATGAAATAAACAAAGATAAAGTCTATGTCCTAGTTTTAAATGGTCCAGATGGGATGGTTTTTCCATATGCTTAGCACACCCACTGTTTATTAATCACTGCTCGTGGAGCTTAGAGGATTACAGGGTTTATTGCTCGAGCAAGGGTTGAAATTTACAGTTTGTGTAATCTCTGCACACCTTTTAAAATATTCTATCTTTTCTGGGTTGTTCTTCGTGCTCGACTCAGGTTGGGGTGTATGTCCAAATCTGGATGCATGGGTCTCGGCGGCTGTGTCTGAGTGTGACATATCAGGGGGCAGAGACTCTCAGCCAACTGATCAAGGGGAAGCTTTTGTGCCCAAATTTGGAGACAATATCAGTCTTAAGGAATGTGTTACATCATAACAATGACAATGTGGGTAAAACTGGCAATACTTGACTCACCACCCTTTACAGTGATTTACTTAGCGTCTGGCAATCTGCTCTTCAGATGATGTTTGGTTCTCATAAACAATTTCAGCATGGGAGAGTATGGTGTCAAGATAACAGTTATATCATCCGTCATTCCTGAACATCTATGCCGCTTGCCAAGAAAATAAGGTCCTTTTATCTTGCAAGTCTTATGGGTCCTTGCTTTCTGGTTATTGTTTCTCATCAGCAGGCTGTATTGTCCTTTGAAACCTGGTCGTCACCACCTCCACTGTGCCATGTCAGTTTGTTGTGAGAGGAACTCTGCAAAGGGTCGGCATGGAGGACGGTAGAGGGAGGAGAGGAGGAAATTGTGAGACACAGGGGAACCACGGGGAGGGGAGAAACCCAAAAATAAGTCAATGAAGCAACAGAGGTACCCCCACTTTTAACATGCCACTTTTGCGATGGAAACAGTCTTGGATGAGAGGGACTGCCTCATTTTTCTAAGTGTCCCAAGATCTTCACCAGAGCGTAGCTGCAAAATGGTTAAAACAACAATGTGGGAGGTAAGAAGGAGAAATCTCTGTCTTTTTATGTGACAATCACGGTCTCCCGTGGATTCAAGGGGACTCTGACAGAAGGCTTCCATATTTGGAACACCCCTAAAACTTGGAAGGAGAAAAAAGGGGGGAATATTCTTTAAGTTTTCTTTTAATAGAATTGGTTAAGACAGTCAATGTAGAAAATGTTCTATTAATCATGGGTGCTTTTTATAGTGTTTCTACATGCGTTCTGAGATGCGGCTTTGTATCTTCAGCAAACGGAGAATGGAAGACCACTAAAAAAAAAAAAAAAAAAAAAAAAAAAAAAAAAACAGAAGAATTGGCAGCTGTGGGTACAGAAAACTGAATATTCAGCCGTGCAAAAAAAGACTTTGAAATCGCTCTGCTGGAATCTTGCGTATAATAAAGTTCTGAACAGGAATCTATACTATGGGCCTGTAACAGGCGCCCTTCTAAACTAAAAGAGAAATCCTGCTCAGAAACCAACCTTTTACAATAGTGCTAGCTAAAGGAGCAGCATCAGGTCCATGATGGAAACAGCCTAAAGTGAACTTGGAAAGTCAATGCTATTAGGCAGGCAATGGCTGGATGATCTGTGACATTTAGCCAAAGAACCCCTTTCTGATATCTCACCTTAGTTTGTACAGTCAGAAACGCCGTTGATTTAAAGCATTGTTTTGGGGCAAATTGGTGCAGGGGGAAAACAAAGTCCACTTTCCTAGGCAGAGACTAAAGGCATGCTGTGTGACTAACCAGGAAAGAAACAGCTTGATTCTTTAGAGAATACAACATATACGGAGCGTGTGTCAAAAGGAAGACAGGTAGACCTGTCCGTTGCAAAGTTTAGCCCCGTTTGCAGTGGAAACAAAAAGAAAGGCCCTAGATCAGCGGTCTTTACCCTTCCTAATGCTGCAGCCCTTAATACAATTCCTCGTGTTGTCGTAACCCACAGCCATAAAATTATTTTCGTGCCACTTCATAACTGTAATTTGGTCGCTGTTATGAACATAATGTAAATATCTGTACTTTCCAATGGCAACTCCTGGGAAAGGATTGGTTGACCAAGAAAGGGGTCACAACCCGCGGCGCACAGCGCCCACTTGCGCTCTGTGCGCCACCATACAGTTCGTGAACCCGGGGCAAGGGGCTGGAGATGAAAACACACAAAGACACACAGACAGAGACACAGGTCATCCTTGATGCCAGAATGCCCCAAGAATGCCACCTTTGTTGTGTCCAGGGACAGCTTACATAGGGATCCTTAACTGATAGCCATGCCCCAGCCAAACCCACCAGAAACCACTCCCCTGCCATCAGGAACTCCTGAGGGTCTCGTGCTCAGAGCAGCTGTAGGCACTCAGATCAGGGGAAACCAAGTTGTTTACAAGAAATTCAGGATCTGGGGGGTTCACAGCTCCCAACAGCAACCCACAGGTTGAGAACCGGTGTCCTGTGTTCTAGGTGGCCAATACCAAGTGGCCCTTAGAGAATCTATAATGCAAACTGCCAAGCTTTCCGGGACTGGCAGGAAAACACAGAGAATCAGTGTGGTGGCCCCACCAAAGCTGTAGCTAGGCAAAGGAATGTTTTGCCACCACTGAGTAGCAAACATTTTAGCAGCTTAACCATGAGGCTCCGTTTATAGTTTCCATCCTCAAAGTAATTATCTAGGTAGAGGGCTCCTCCCCCCCTCAGAAAATGACTCAGCTGTTTTTCTTGCTGAGTAAATGGCTAAACCCAGCAATTGCTCAAAGCAAAAGGAAAGTGTGGCCGAGTGATTGGACGGTGTCTGCGTTTACAAAGCTCGGCCAAAAATGCCACCTCCTACATGAACGGGTGGACTTTTCTTCAAACCCAAGATCAGGTTAAACTGCCCTCCCTAACCGATGTCCAGAACCCCCCCCCCCCCGTCTCCTTTGCCATCTTCACCTGTGCGTAGGCTGCTGGCCAGTCTGTGGGCTCTCCCTCCCGAGGCTGCTCTCTCACCTGAGTCCTGTGCCTTCTGTGTCTGCTGCTCTCTGTCTTCCTGGATGACTGCAGCAGCTGGAGAGAGGCTGGAGTCCATGTTCCTTGTCTGTCCCCAGCCATCCATGCTGCGGCACACTGTAGACCATGAGCCGATGCAACCTTCCCCCCAAAGTCAATTTCACTCTGTCACAATCAGGCTAGCAAGTGGGCAGACGTACTGAGTACAAAAAAAAAAGCCAGACGTGAGTGTCACCTGGTTCCCTTTACCATGCCATGCCAATTTCTAACCTCAGCCCCTCATTCCCCTTCTCTCTGTCCAGGTCCCTCCCCAACCTCTGTTCTCTCTTGTACAGGTCCAGCCTGCTTTACCAGGCCTTGCCCACTGCATCAATCATATTGATGTCTGCCTTCTCTGGGCCAGTACAACTCAGTCTGACTCACTAGAAACACAATGTTCTTGCGGTGTGCTGCCGTGTCGCTATCAAGAGAGCAACGGCTCCGTGTCTGGGCTCAGAGTGCACGCTCAGAGACTAGGTCAAGGATGGTTTCTAAATGTGCAGGTGTCAGAGAGTGCCTAGTGTATGTCAGATACAATGTTAGACCCCTTCACTGAGCTCCAACTCTGGAATATAAACTCCACAGATATGTGTCTGTTTGGCACACACAGTAGCTGGTAGAATAAACAGGTAGCCTTGCTCTCTGGGTTCCAGTGCCTAGACCAACCTTCTTCACTGCTCAGTTTTGAAAATAATTCAGATGCAACCCTGGAAGTCCTAATAAATGGACACTTTAAGACATATCCAAATCAAGGGTCAAAAATGTTTTGCTCAAATGAGAACGTTCCCCTATCATCTGCGAATTGGGTCTCTAGTTCCACCGAATGGTTTGTTACAAAAATAAGCCCTTGTGGTATTTCATTATTTCCCTCTGATTTTTCCATGGTTCCACCCATGAGTCGCAGACACTTATGAGGACTTCCCAAGAGAAATGGACAAATTCAAAGTTTCTGAGTGATCTTTTCTTTTTTCGTAAAAAAAAAAAATCCTAACTTCGGTTGCACCTATTAATAATAGTTATTTTCAACTTTCCGTGCTTTCCATAAATAAGGTGACTCCAAACCACTTCCACCACTTCTCAATTTAGATTTGGTCATTTGCCCTCGGAAGAACCCTTCAGGCAGGGTACCAACGTGAAAGAACCTCACTGGAAATGCCCAAGCTGCTTCCTGACACGCAGAATGAAGAAGGTACTGACTTGCAAAGACCTTGTAAAATGCACGTGAATGATCAACAGAAGACGGTACAAATCAAATGCCTCATCCAGATAAAGCTCACCCCACCCTTTCCTTAATGCCTCTCAGAACGGTGAAAGCAATAGATGCCAACCGAAATGAGAAGTTGATGAAACCAGAGTTGGCCCAGTGGGGAAATACATTTTATCCTACCACGTTTTTACATTTGCATACGTGGCAGCCTCCAAAGCCAGGAGTTTATATTTTCCCACCAAGGCTCAGCATGTGCGAAAAATGCTTTCCAAGAACTGAAGACTGGCTAAGACGCAAATGCAAACATGGATTTGTGGGCAAACATACGCAGTTTAACCTGATCCGAGATCCCCATTGCATCGACGAGCTCGGTAATTAACCCAAGTCTCCTTGAGACAAGAACTTTGAAGCAATAGGCCAGACTTAATTCAATTTAACGACCTTAAAGTCCACAGCACAATGGCACATGAGAGAGTCGCTCTAAAAGGCCAAATTGTTTCTCAATAACTAGAATGCATAACTGGAGAAAGAGGGACTCGGTGCAAGATAATGTGCTTCGAGTTGGGAGTTATTTGTTAGTTCATTCTTCCTGTGAGAAGGATTATCTCTGTGGCCACAAATAAATTCCAAGGGTTCTGATTCCATGACAGCTTTTCTCCTCTCTTGGAAAGGGAACAATATAAAAATTCTCTATTGAATCCTAACTCCAAAACCGTTGTCTAAGTCAACGTATGCTCACGAGATCTGGTACCATAAGGGACAACTACATTTACCTTTTGTTTTCTCTACCTGCCTCACTAACAAAAGGGGTTTAGAACAGAGTTTATAAAATCATATAATCTATCTGAACCAGAAGAAAGTATCTCAGATCGTCAGGGAGACAAGGAGGAAGCTGGAGAAGATGATGTCTTCAAACCCCACGGATACCGGGTGCTGGACTTAGATGCACATTATCTCATCCCTGGCTATGATTGATGCTCGATGGCATGTGCTATCTCTTTTTCTGTCCTTGAAAACAAAAGGAAAAAAAAGATGTCCAAGAGAGATTACATGGAGATTTGAATTTTGTTTAATGCATGGTTATTTGCCTACATATGGCCTAGGCCTGTTTCATACAAACTGCCAAGAATCTTCAATGGTTCCCAGGAAAATCCAAGCTTCGACTTCATAACCCGAGCTTTTCTGAATCATTTTAATTGTTCCAATTAGATGCTGCTGAGTGAACAGCCAAGTACCAATAACACAGCAATTTTGCCAATCTGGATGTGAAAATCCAACAACAAAAAAAAAAAATAGAGAGAGATTCACTACTCAAAACAGAATTTCTTTCTGGTGGTCATTTTGTTTCTAACTTCTTTGAAAATAACATTTGATTTGGAACAGGTTCAATTGCCCAACATGAAAAATGACAAAAGCAGGCATGGGTGGCATCTTGCCCCCAGCCCGGGGTCCTAGGAAGTAAACAGATTGTTCTGTGGTGTGGTACAGAGCCAATTCAGGAAGAAGCAGCCAAGATCCTGAATGAACACTGAGCTCAGAAAAGCTCTCTCCCTTATCAAGATGCAGCTTCAGGCTCTCAGATTTCAAGGGTTCTGCTTTGGTTTTTATTTTTCTTAGATCAGCACAAGCAATTCTCACATGTTTTGCCTTGGGCGCTGATTAATGCGAGCAGCTAACACTTTTGAGTGGGGCAAAGCAACAGACATCAGCAAATAGGATCGCTTTTTCAGGTACTTGCTGTGGGAGAGGTACCGGGTTAGACGTTCAAAGGCCGTGAAAGGCCGGGTGACATGACCTCATCCTGAACATGGGCGAGACTTCTAATAAAGTAGGAACTAGATGTCAAAGGGTGGTCGGATAAATCAGCGGTTTAGGTGTTTGGAAAAGGGCCTGGGTCAGCTAACTAAGGTTAGGGAAAATTGAGGGAGGTTTGGGCTGAGTCTGAGACAAAGGAAACTCACAGGAGTGCCAAAGAAGGACAGGCCTTCATCACAGCAAACAAAAGCAACAAAGGCTTCCTACTGAATCTGAAGATGACACAGTTAGATCCCAGATGTTTTCTTCTTTGTTTTCTCTATCATTGACTTAAAACTATTTACATGGTCTTTACTTAGGGATTTCCCCCACAGAAGGAAGTATCCTTTAGATAAAGGAAAAATTCAATTGAGATGGACTAAAGTTGACTAAATTCTAGCAAACGATTTTGTGAATACTAATGGCACTATCAAAACACAAACATGGAAAGAGTATACACTAAAAATAATAATAACAGTATAAGGAAATACTGTGCCTGGGCTATACATTTGATCGAAGTAGAGATTCTTTTCGGTCTACATTAAGTGCTGAATGTCCAAACCTTCCTACCTGACAGGCATCTATTGAGGCTTCTTTTGAGACCAAGCTTGAATCATGTAGCTCTGAATATTTACTTCCAAGTGAATTGCCTGGGCTTGCAGTAGATGCTCAGTTAGCATAGGCTGAAATAAACATGTCTATGACATGGCAAGACACGCTCATGGGTAAAGACGTGGTGCAAATACCACGGAAGTAACTCGCTGTTTTCTGATTGGATGTCAGGCCCACTTCACAGGCCTCAATGGGTGAACCTACTGTTACAATTTTAGTAAAAGAACATAGTATCAAACTGTCCCCTAAAGCCATATCTTTATGACCGTAGATCAATACAGACCTCAGTCCTCCTCAGCGAAGTCTCTTTTTGCAATAGGCAAAACTCCACGAGTGCTCAGAATGCAGAGTAAGAGTCTACCAAGAGCTCAACTACTAATGATACTACTCACCCACCTATCGCATCCCAGAAAAAGAAAAGAGGCTGGAAGGATTGAAAAGCCTAGTGATGTGGAAAACCAAAGCAAAACAGTTTCTTTAAGACGTGATAGGACGACTGCCCTGGAGCTCATAGCAGCTGTGGCTGCCTGAAAGACCAGGACAAGGTCCAGCCAGTTAGATAGAAAGGGGCCCAGGAGCCCCCAGTCTTACCAAGGAGGTATTGCCAGTTAATGGCTTCCAGGAGAGGGAGTCAGTTTTCCTTAAGTAGATGGTCCCATACCTATGAGGGCATGGTCAACACAAATTGGACCCGCTTTGTTTTGGGAGGGATAAGGAAGGGGACACAGCATTTGAAGGCTGAGGGGAGGTAAGGGTAGATCTGGGGGGGGGGGGAGTTAGGGAAAGGAGTGAGAGGTAGATATGATCAAAACTTATTACATAAAATTCTCAAAAAATAAAATATTATAAGAAGGCAGACTGATCAAAGTCACATGTCAAGCTGATCAAAAGCTTCATAGAATAATCTGAATGATTATTTCTTTTGTGTTAATTGGTATGGATAGTTCACTGTGTTTGAAATATCCCTGGCTATCATCATAAGCCTTGCATTTTGACTCAGCCTGTCAGTGCCTAATCTGAACACAGAGAAGCCTTGAAATTAGCAGGGTTTTCTTTTTCCTACAGCAGTCCACACATTCTTTTGTAAGAAGAGCAGAATCTACAAGGTATGGACCAGGAGAGGACGACACACACATGCATGCACATACACACAGACACACACACATACACACACAGACACACGCAACACAGACATGCACACACACAAACACATACACACATGCACACACACATGTACACACAGACACACACAGACACACACACATATACACACAGACACACACACATATACATACAGACACACGCAACACAGACATGCACACACAAACACATACACACACGCACACACATGTACACACAAAGACACACACATACACACACTGACACATACACACACATGCACACACACATATACACACAGACACACGCAACACAGACATACACACACAAACACACATGCACACACACATGTACACACAAAGACACACACATACACACACTGACACACACACACACATGCACGCACACACACACACACATGCACGCACACACACACACAAGTACTCCGAATGATGACCTTCATTTAGTGAAAAAGAAACAAAATAATTCTCAAACCTTAGGTCATGAATTATTGGTGTGTTGACAGGGTGGCATTACCTTAGAGGGCATAGGCAGGCAAATGAGTTCCAGTCTGTCTCTCAAAGCAATAACAATTCACAATAGAAATTATACAATGTTCTAAGGAGTAATTGAGCTAGTCTGAAATTAAAAGAACCATGTGTACACAACATAATGAGAAGATTTATTAGAGGGAAATACACAGATGATGAGGGAATTATTGAGGCAGCAATGAAACTATGGAAAAGATTGCCCAAGTCAATTCCACAGCTTCACAATGACTCTCGGGCAGCCTTCTGGGTCTCCCAAAGACATAGCGTTCCACAACCTGGCTTAGGCTGCTTGGGTTCTCCCTTTCACAGAAGGTACAAACCCCAGGCCTCCACTTGCAACCAATTGAAATGATAGGGAATCAAAATTTAAGCAGAGGTGATTGATGTCGTCAAAGCTGATGTCAGTACTCCCCACCCCCCCCTTCACGTGATCATGCTGAGTTTCCAGCTGGGTCTTTAATAAATACACACGTGATTTACGACCTCTATTTTGTACTTTCCTGGCATACATATAAACCTGGCATTATTCAATTTCCAGTTGCCCCAAATCTTTATTGAGCAACAACCACGTGCAGTTGTGAAGCTAGGGGTAGGGCCTATGGATTCACCCATACATAGATCCCCTCATTGTCCTCAAAGTGTCCATTATAATAAAAAACCGTCAGCTCAGAGCTAATCCCTGTGGCTGTGGGCTCGCCACTCACCACAGGTGGAAGACGTTAGCTTAGGCAAACACAGATTTGCCAATACTGTGAAATAATATCAAGGTGGAGACCGTGAGAGCAATAAATGGGTATTATTATCTCGTGAGATAATTGGGTACAGAGTGGAGAGGGCAGCAAATGCTGGAGGTGTTGAGACAGCCCGATTCCCTCCCCCTGCAGCCTCGTCTGCAGTGACTTTCCCACAGGTGTTCCGCTGCCGCACTGGGGAGAAAGCAGGCAGCTGGGAGGCAGCCAGGAGGATGTTCATCTTTGTCTTCGCTGCCACACCCAAACCCACAACGGGAGAACTCCCAGGCAGACATGCCAAACTGAGACACAAAGGATAATGCAGCAGATATAGAAACAAGACTCCAGAAAAAGAAAAGGAGTCGGTCAGACAGACAGCCTGGGCAGTCTTTAATGAGGCCTGGTAACACCAGTTCAGAGCTTCAGGGGAGTGGCTGTCATCAGAGATTAACCATCCCTGAGCTGACTTGCAAGGTAGACGGAGGAACACTTAAGCAACTGATTCCTTCATAGGTCGCACTGACCCTCATTAAAACTGGGAAAGGAACTTGCAGCCGTATCAACGCTTTCCTAAGATCACCGGGTTTTCCCAGAGCATCTCCGACCCTACAGTAGATCTAGAACTCGGTCACATGAATAAGGCTTCCTCGACGCTCCCAGTGTCACCCTGATTGCTGTTAGGTAGAGTAAAAGAGAATCAAAGCATCTGCCCTTAGCAAATGACTGACTCTGTAATTTTCTTTCAAGTGCCCATGGCACATATCTATAATCCCAGCACTTAGGAGGTAGTGGCAGGAGGATAGAAAGTTCTAGGCCATCACTGGCTACATCAGTGCTTCAATCTAGCCTGGGCTACCAAGACCATCTTGGTATATAACAACAACAAAAAAAAAAAGTCCATGGTAAAAAGAAAAAAAAGAAAAGAAACAAACACACCTTGAGTCTTCCCATTGCTAAGGTGATTCTTCTCATTTGGCACCTAGAGACAAATTTCTGAAACTGGCGTTGGCTTTCAAAAGCAGTTTGCATGCAAAACGTGGTCACCCCCAGAAGTCAGCCTTTATGGTGCCCTCCCAACATGGCTGCCAGTAACTAGTTCCTTCTCTGGTTATCCCTGCAGGAAGGAGTGACAGTGACCTTACTAAGAGCTCTGCTATCTCCTACCCTGCAAGCCTCCATCCTCCCAATCTCCTAAGGTTCTTTCCGTATTGCTATGATGATTTTTTTTGAACTGGGAAAGGGAGATTATTCCTGGTTAATTTGTGATCTCTATTACTATATTCAATGGCATTGTTAGTGGAAGTCACCTAGCTAGATTCTGAGACTTTGCTTGCAAGGTACGAGCCATGTAGAAATATATGGATGGTGCCACCATAATAAGCAATGTTTGCAAGTTGCCTTCTGATCTGATGAGCATTCTCTTGTTTATTACCTTGCTTCGTTCTTAGTAAACCACTGTGAGGTGAGAAGTTTATCATCTCCCCGAATCAGCTCTCACCTGCAGCTTAGAGTCGCCAAGGACACTGGACTGACAGGGCCATCAGCAAGTCAGCAGCAGCCCACCCTGAACCTGGGAATCCCAGAACCCTTAGCTCTTCTTTCCCGAACGAAGTGGTGTATAAGAAGAGTACAAAGAAGGAGGCATTAGAACTCAGAAGGAAATGCCATGCGGAAGGGAAAAAAAAAAAAAAAAAGAAGAATGTGTTCAAAACCACATCAGAGATGTGTTTTCCCGCCGGGCATCTGGCTGTGGCGACTCCAGTAACTGGTTTATCGCACAGATGCTACAAGTTCAGCCAAAAGGGTCCTTCCCTGGAGTCGCTTCTCACCACATAGAAGGCGCCATTGTGGTCCCACCATTGTTCTCAACAGCCCTGAGAAAAAACAAGTTTGTCTTTATAATTGCAAAGACCTTGATGTTGCCAGATTTTTGTATTGAACAGAAATAGGATGTTCTAGGGAATTACCAAATTTCTAGTAAGAGACACAGAGGGGAAGAGGGGAAAGGGGGGAGGGGGGGCAGCTAGAAGGCTTTAGGTAACTTACCAGGAAGTTGCAACATCCAATTCAAGGTTTTCATCCGCTGGATGTTTAGCAGGTCCCTAGCTCATGGGAGTCACTTGCTGAGTTCTAGAGCTCTTGCAGGGAACCGGCTAACTGTGCAAGGCACGTTCATCTAACACAGGGGGCTCACTTATGAACGGTGCTCCTCACATCTGGGGTACTTCCCTTGTATTGATAAGTCCTCCTGGTTTTGAATCATCCTGCTTATAACAAACTCCTGGAAACCCGCGTTTCACCGCTCAGTCAATGGCGTCCTGCAACCTACTTCTGCAAACAAGACTTTGTTGTCAAGAATTTCCTGACTGTGCACTTTGGGAATTCCTGCTTTGATGATTTTCCAAGGCCTTTGGGCCTCCTTGGGAGGTAATGACAGCTATGTCAAGTCTGTCCCTCATCCCTCTCCATGGCCCCCAAGCAGCTTTCCCTCTGACCTTCTTAGACAGATGTTAATCACTCCTTTTAAACCCAAATGCAAACTCGCCACAGCCTCCCCAGTGCTGATAGCAAAACTCAAAGGCCATTTTTCTAGCGGTTCCTCCCTCTGCCAGGAAAGAAGAGCACGCAGCGGGACCTCCCACTGTGCTGGAAAGGAGCAAGGCTCCTCTTTCAATCTCTCATTTTCCCCCATGGGTGAAATCTTTCCTGGTCTACAAGTCCCAGCAATTGGGCTATGGAAAATGTAGGTGCCTTGTTCTGAGAATCCTGGAGTTTCTGTGATCTCCTTCTTCCTTTCTGGCATTTCCCTACCATTTCTTCATTGTGTAGGCATCAGAAAGTTCATAGGAAGAACAGGCAGGCATTGAATTTGCACACTTAGGCCTCTGGGCCACTCCTGCTCTGTGCCAACAAGAGAAGATTCATTTCCCTAAAAGAAGTCCTGGGAGACATCAGAGGGGAAACAGAAGACAGTGTAACTCTGCTATTCACAGACTCATAACAATAATAATAAATTCGATCATGATTGAGTTCTTTGACCTACTTGGGTTTTTGTTCTTCAACTTCCACATAGTGTTTGAATAGATCTAAAACTAGAATACCAAGTGATAACCACGATTCAACAGCTCACTCTGATAACTGAAAAAGTCAAATATGACAGAGAAGTTTCCATGTGAATCTGACTCTCCAGGCAGGAAGATTTCGCCCAGGGAAGCCAATGAGACATGCAAATCACAAATGGCCGAACTCTGGGAGAACATCAAAAGATTGTTTCCAAAGATAGGCTTCTCAGAACAAGAATCCCCCTGAACGCACTGCCAAAAAGTACTCCATGGTCTCAAAGCTTGAAATACTCAACAGAGAATCATCGAGCTCAGAATTTCTCATAGCATCATGGGAGCGGAGATCTGAAAACGGCTGCCTTAACCCGGTCAGCTTCGTTGAACCCTTTTCAAAACTAATTTGGCAGCCCACCTTGGCTAGTTTAAAGCTAGTATGTTTAAAGCTTGTGCCGGCATTTCATTAAAGGGACTCAGCTCAGGGGAGGAAATAAATACACCTGGGCAGGATGAAGTCCTTAAACTGAACTAAGGTCTTCAGTGTGCAACCTACTCAAGGGAACAGCAACGTTGTTGCTATGTGTCCGTCTGTCCTGACAGACTAAAGCAATAAAGAGTGCATGCATTTTTCTTCTCCAAGTGGTGTTCTAAGCCTTGGCACCTGGTCCTTAATAAGAATCACAAAACCCCCACCCCAGTCCAATAAAGGGACCTCACTGAGGCCATACCTCCGGTTTCCACACACCCGGCACCACCCCTGTTCTAAATATCCTTTTGTGGGCTGGAGAGATGGCTCAGTGGTTAAGAGCATTGCCTGCTCTTCCAAAGGTCCTGAGTTCAATTCCCAGCAACCATATGGTGGCTCACAACCACCTGTAATGAGGTCTGGTGCCCTCTTCTGCCCTGCCTAATAAATAAATAAATATTAAGCTGGGCGGTGGTGGCGCACGCCTTTAATCCCAGCACTCGGGAGGCAGAGGCAGGCAGATCTCTGTGAGTTCGAGACCAGCCTGGTCTACAGAGCTAGTTCCAGGACAGGCTCCAAAGCCACAGAGAAACCCTGTCTCGAAAAACCAAAAAAAAAATAAAATAAAATAAATAAATATCCTTTTGTGCCCACAGCTCCTACCTGTTGACTGCTTCTGCTTCTCCAACTGCAGTTCATGCAAGTCAGTATTTGTGTCAAACTCATGGTCCCTGTCCAGATAGGGGAGCAGGCAATAAAAATGTAATTCCCAGAAATCAGCCTCAAATTAATAACACCAGCTGATGGAATACCTAACTAGACAGTGAGGGTTTAAGTGGAAATTGCACTGGAACACGGAAGGGGGAGTCCTGGATCTGTCCTGAAACCGAGCCCATTGAAATACCCTGACGCTGGTAGAGTGGGTAAGAACTCTCGGGACCCAAGACACCACGTTCGGAAAATAACCTCTCTAGGTTCCCCAAGCCATTCAGAACTCAGCGTGTTGACCCCTCGTCCACCAGAAGGGAGATGGCATACCTGTTACTATTTCCCAGCCTTTCCTTTAGGGTTCGGGGTTAGATATTTTCTCATCCAAGGCTAGAGTGCATGGGCCATTGACAGCTAGGACTCCTTGAGGCTTTGTTTCTGTTTGTTCCGTTAACAAGGTTTCGCTAGTGCAGGGCACAGTAGTAGTAGGCATGGAGCTGACATAGCCTCAGAGTTAGCAAGGAAAATAGAGAAGTGTGAAGGTGGCATTCTGACAGGTGCATTACCAGAAAAACCAAAACTGGTTTTAAATGAAATAAATAGGAGCTAGGGTATAGCTCAATTGGTGAAGTGCTTCTCTAGCATACTGGACACCCTGGGTTTGAGCCCCAGCACCACGTAAGCCAGACATTTATAAGTATACACCTATAACCCTAGCATTAGGGAGGTGGAGACAGGAAGGCTGGGGGTTCAAGGTCATCCTCAGCTGTGTGAGCTCTGCGAGTCTGAAGCCAGGTTGGGCTACCTTAAGACCCTTTCTCAAGATGAAGTCATCAATTTAATTTAGTAAAATAATTAGGACCGGAGAGAAAGAAAGAAAGAAAGAAAGAAAGAAAGAAAGAAAGAAAGAAAGAAAGAAAGAAAGAAAGAAGTCTGTGTTTCGATAACACTCCCGATACTGACAGACAATATCCAGAATGAGGACGGAGAGATTCAGCAAGGTCCCTTCAGCTACAGGGCCGGCTCAGCTCCTGCGTTTCAGGCCCTGGCTGTTCCCAGGGTGATAATTCTCTGTTTGCAGCTCAGCAGGAGGAAGGAGAGACTTTGAAGCTGTGCAGCTGTGATCACTGTGATTTAGAAGAGAGGACCGAGAAAGGGAGAGGGGGGAAAGGGGAGATAAAGAAAAAGAAGAAAATTGCTAACTAACAACAACAACCACACCACTAAAATAACACTACAGCCCCCACCTGGCCTGACAGCCAGCTTGAAAATCTAGGGCAGAACACTGGGGACCTCCCACCAAGAACTGTGGCTGATTATTCCACTCTAAGTTTTTTAGAAAGAAAGTTGGGGGGGGGGGTAGAGAGGCGGGACTTCTCGGAAGTGCAAATGAGGACTGCTCTGCGCAGCTCGCATCATCTCTGAGCAACAGGGATTTTGTTCTCGGCCTGGAGATGCCGTTTGACAAGTCAAGTTCACTGCAGTTCACACCACCGTGAACAGCGGAGGCCTAGGAGGCTCCCAGCTGGGACATGGGGCAAGCCGGCTCTGTCACCGTTACAGCTGCCAGTAATTATCGGTAATAATAATAGATAATATTTACATAGCCTGCCTCAACTAGCGCTCCTGAGACGGAGGAAGTTAGGTATGCAGAACCAACCCTGACAACCTGGCTAGCGATGTCTTTCCCTTCCGTACCAGCCGGAAGACATGGGGCGAGTCGCCACCAGCCGCTCAGCTTGGGATCAAAGGCTAAAGGGGTGAGATTTAAATATTCATTCTGAAATTTGAAAAATAACGAACCTGGAATTTATCCTTAGGGAAAAGCAAAGCATCTTGTTCAGCTTTTGTCAAAATCCACAGTGACCCACCTCCCAGAATAAACTCTTAATAAACTGTGGACAGCGAGTGACAAAGAGGAGGCCATGTGGGCCCTTCTGCTGCCCAATGCTGGCCGTGGGAGAGAGCGTACTCCTGTGGAGGCGTGTGGGATGCAGGAATTCCTTATCCATTTCTGCTAAGAATATAAAACTGTTTGAAACATAAAGCCCATTTTATAAAGAAATAAAAAAGAGGCATCAAGTTCTCTTCATAACAGGTCAGTACCCATTCAATACCACTCAGATGCTTAAACCCCTCTCTTGGGGATTGGAAAGCTGACTCCGCAGTTAAGAGCACTTGTTCTTGAAGAGGAGGACCTGGCTTTAGTTCCCAGCACCCACATGGTGTCTCATCACCATTGGCAACGCCAGGTTCATCGAATCTGGGGGCACCAGACATGCATATGGGTGGGAGCGTCCCCACCCCAACACCCGTGCCGTGACACACATGGTACAGATAAATAACATGCAGACAAAACACTAGTACACACACAAAAAATAAAATAAATGGGCATAAAATTTAAGCTCCGTCCTGGGGGGTTTCTGGATCCCTTGAGAAAATCAGTCGTCACATTCAAATCCACATACAGCAATTGGCAGTACCAAAGAGGAGGGGTCGGAGAAACAGTCATCAGAGGCTTAGGGAAGGAGAGGGGAAAGGGAGGGAGGAAAGGGAAGGGACACCAAAGGCATGCATGAAGTCAGCTATTTCCAGAAGCTCCATCATTCTGGGTACTCGGTGAGAGACTAAGGACCCTCCCTCAGAGATCACCCAGAAAGGACACTGTGGTACTCACTTCCCAACTTCCCATCCCAGGGAATCAACTTCTAAAGACTTGCAACTTGTCTCCTGATCAAGAGCGTCTCTGAAGTCATGGGGAGAACTCCCGCAGAGACCCTGTGTTCCCAGGAAACAGCCTCGGCACACTGAATACTAACGGCTGAGGGCATGTCACGAAGCTTATCATCCACGCCTGTAAAAGAAATGTATAGGGCAGAGGAACCAAGGGCACCAGTAACGGGGAACAAAGTGTAAGTCCTTGTCCAGCTCTTATAGGAAAGAGAAAAAGTAACCTCTAAAATTCTTGACCTGAATAGGTTCTAGTCTCCCCACACATATAGGTTAGTCGTACCTATCCAAGAAAGGTGGATTCTTAGCCTCCGGGATCGGCAAAACACACTGGCAAGTAATCAGTCTCACACGGTACGCACAGCAGTGCCTGGCAGCCCTGCACAGAGAAGCCCTCACCACAGATATCCGTGACTGTGTTTAAAGCCTTTCAGATTTCGAGAAGATATGAGCACTGTCACAGTGGTGCGTAATGGGCCTGGTCTCACCATGTCGCCTGGAAACAACCGTTTCCTTCAAGGAGGTAAGCCGTAATGGAAAACATGTTGTCTTGAGCTGTGAAGATTTAAAACACTGCAGTGACCGCAATAATGCCGAGGCTTTTCCCTTCGTTAATATTCTAGCTAAAGCCACTGACAAGCCACCCTGCCCTCACGATGTCCTGGGACAACCCCTGAAAACCACTGTCTGTCCGATGAACAGAAGGAAAGAAAAACACAGAGGTTTCTGTTACTAAAGAACACGAGAAGAGGGGCTGTCAACGGTCCTTCTAATAGTATGCGTTTATCACAGGGCAGTAAGGTGCCAAAGTTCTCCCAAGGCGAGGGTGACTTGGTACAGGATTAAAGACAAGCTTCAGAGCTGTCCGCGAAGGGTAGACGCGAACCTTCCCACCTGCCCCGTGAGCAAACTTTTCCACCCCCACACCTCCCACCCTCCACCCACCCCACCCTAAAGCCACCCCGTGGCTAACAGGCCAAAGAGACATGAAAAACAAATGCTGCGTGGGAGACGGTGGCCAACGTTGAGTAGCCTAGAGGAAGAGAGCCTTGGACATGGCCATGGAATTTGAGTCTCCTTTATGCAATTAGACATATCTGGGTTTCTGAGCTACAGTTTGTTCAAATGCAAGAATCCCTCTGTGGAGAAGCCCATCTCAGCGAGTTCCGCTCTCCTCCGTATCCTTTTCTCCAATTTGATGAAATCATTTCCAGTTTGGGTTAAAAAGAAAGCGACTTCTGGATCCATTTAGAGATTTAAATTTGTACGCTGGGTTTAAGGATTGCCTTCAGTTTTTTGGTGTTTGGGTTTTGGGTTTTTCTACTGTGCAGAAGGACTTGACAGAAATAAATAACCTGCTGCGGGCCCACTCTACAAACCTAAGCTTACAGGCAACAGTGAGCAACCTCCCAGCAGCCTGTTTCTAAGACACAGCATCCAGGCTGATCCTCCTCAGCAGTGTTAAGGAGAGTGGTCCACGCTGGGCAAATGGTTCCCTAATGCCAACAGCTGCCCCTTGTCCTTGTGGTGTTAGATGTTTCTGTCCTTGGAAGGTTGAATATCTTGCTTTTAGGCAGCCGGGCAGAAATATCACGGCATGTGTAGTGGAAGAGGGTGGTGACGTGATTACAATCGGCAAATGAGAGGAGCGGGGACAGAGAGAGAGGCTGAGGACAAGAGACATCATGCGGAAGCAAGTTCTTAGTAGCCCTCTTCCTCCAATCAGGCTCCACCTTCGGGTTTCACCATCTTCCGGTTGCCCGTCACAGACTGTGTCGGTATTCTCACAGCGTAGTTGCTTCCCCGAACTCCACCTCTGAATACTGCATTGAGGACTAAAGCTTCACGTTAGCGGGCGGTAACTAAGCCACGAGGGTGGAATCCACGGATGGGATTCCTGTCCTTATGAACACTCTCCTCGCACTATGGGAGAATCCTGGGAGAAGCTGACTCTTGGTGGCGCAGCAAAGAACCCAGATCTTGGGCTTCTATGCCCGGAGCTGTGAACAAGAAATTTCCCTCCAAGCCGTAAAACCTATGATGATGATGTTATTCCAAACCAAACCCACCGAAGACATACCATCTCAGTTAGATCATGGAAGGCGTGATTGCCTCTGTTCTACAAACAAGTTCACTCAGACCTAGAGAGATTAGGAAATCTGCCCACCATCACTCCACGGGCAGGAAGTGGAATGGCCGGAGCTGGAATTCAGAACCGCCTGCCTGCTCCCAATAGAATCAGACTCCACACGGCAGAATTCCAAACCCGTTCCTTAGCTCCTGACCTGAGCAATCCCAACCCCAGCAAATGGCTACTGAGAAGAGGCCCAGTCACGGCCTTATCCCATCAGCCACGGTGGGCAGAAAATTGAACGGAATTAGAAGAAATGAGGAGGCTTCAACCAGGAGAAAACTTTATTTAAAATGGAAAGGAAATAATTTTCGATTTCTTCAAGCCACATCTCTCTAGGACCTTTATTGATGATGTAGGTGCGGGTGGAAAGAGGTAGCAGGTGGGAATCTGCCAATAGAAAAGCAATCTAACCATGCCACGGTAAACAGCCTGTCTGCGTTACAGGATTTTGCGGGAGTTATTGGCAGAAGACAAATTTTTCCTTTTTGTAGGCTGTGTATTAGTTGTGACTCAAAGTGACTTAGGCTCAAGGCTGTTCTTTGGGCAGAGAAGAGGACAATGGGAGCCGCAAAGTCTCTCCATATCATCACAGACATCTGCTTTCCACTAACAGAGGTGAAGCTTTTCTCTAGCTGGCATGCTTTGCCAAGACTGCAGAAATCCCCCCTCTGCCCTGGTTCCCAAAGTCTGACTCTCACTCTGTGGCTTTAAACAGTCTCCCCCCATCTATTTTTTTTGTGGGGGGGGGAACTCACCCCCAATCTTTGCTATCATCCTAAAAAGCTTTGATGTCTTTCTATTTGTACTCACTTCTCTAGCAGCTTGCTGGCACCAGCTCCTTCCTAGTAAATGGTCTTAACTTTTGAGTTATAGCATGTTATTCTCTGACCTTTGTATGACGCATGCGTGACTGGCTTCATCATGAAGACGCCATTCCTGACAGTAGACACAGCCCCACCCTGAGGCATCTTTCAGGTGAACTTAAGTATGGGGATCCCTTAAAAAACTAGAATATTCTGTCTGGAGAAGAGAGGCACCAAGAGGCCCATAGCACATGTTTGACATGATCCAGAGGTTGCCTGTAAAGAAGAAATTCTAGATTCATTCAGCGGCTTCAAATGAGAAATTAGAATGAATAGGAAGGCAGCCTATCACTCACCGTAAGGAATTTTCTTTTCCTTTTTTTTTTTTTTCTTTTTTGGGAGGGCATTGTTTGTTTGTTGATTGGCTGGCTAGCTGGCTGATTGGATGGTTGGTTGGTTGGTTGGTTGATTTTTTTTTTTTTTTGAGACAAGATTTCTCTGTGTAACCCTGGCCGCCCTGAAACTCACTCTGTAGACCTGGCTAGCCTCGATCTCAGAGATCTGCCTGCTTCTGTCTCCTGAGTGCTGGAATTAAAGGCATGCACCACCACCAATTTTCTAATTATTATAGATGCCCAATGAAAGAATTCTCTATCCCCAACAATTCTCTTTTCTTACAACTGTCACTGCCCAGGTCCTGGGGTTGCTGCAGAGAGACTGGTGGAGCCAACGAGAGCCGCTCTAAAAGGCTAAGGCTTTGCCAAGCTGTGCAGTGGTGTGAGGTGAGATACAGAAATTATTTCTCTCAACCAGTGGGAGAAACTGCAACTGTGGATGAACCCTTCCTCGGGGCAACATCTCCTGAGTAGCTCTTGGTTATTTTAACCATTTCATCAAGTTAATAGAGGGCAGCAATGAGAAGCCATGATGATATGAATGGGTGTTGTCAACACTTTCCCAAGGCAAGCCAATGCTATATGAGTCGGTTTCAGTAAGAAGCAAGAAGTTCTCACAAGGACCTTGGTAGAAAGTCCCTGAGTACCCAAACCTGAATCCTTGACTGCAGAAGAAGCTGCTTTGATTATGGGCTGTTGCCCATGTTCAATGGGGAATGGTTTTAGTTTCAAGGTTTAGTTTCAAATTAAAATCATCTTTCCAATGTCTTTGCAGCAGCCCACAAGCTCAGGCTGTGTCCAGAAATGGTGGATATCAGGAGGAGGCAAGACACTGCCAGTGGCTTGGGAAGCCTCTCTTAAAGCTTGCAGAATTGAAAACACAAGTAAAAACACTTCTCTTGTGTTAATCACTCAGCTCGACTGCCTCCACCCAGGTGCTGAGACCCTAAGTGGCCCACAGAGTGATGTGGCTTTGGCAAGTGTCTAGCAATGGTCTCTGTATCAAAGGTCTCGGTCTCCACCATATCGGAGGTGACAGATCTTTGAAGAGGCTGGACATAATGGAACAAAGTTAGGTCACTGAAACATCACCTTTAAAAGGGGACATATTGACATCCCCTTGTCTTCCTTCTTCTTGGTTGTTTCTTAGATACCATGAAGTAAGCCGCCTCAACCTTCACACATTCTGGATAGAATGTATGGCTTTGTCACCAGCCAGAAAGTCACAAAGCAGCCAGACATGCACTGAAACTTTCAAAACCCTCAGCCAAAATAAACCTGTGCTCGAATTAAGTTAATTATCGTTGATACTTTGTTTCGGCGACGGAAAGCTGCCGAACATGGCATTCCCACACCAGTACCCTCAGTAAAGGATTATTCTTAAAGCCGTGAGAGCATGTGTTGGCCACAAGGGATTTTATCTATTCGAAGCCTTTTCTTTAGAAGTGACTCCAACTCCAGCCATGAACAGCAACAGCACACATATGCAGTCCTGGCTACTGGGGAGACAGAGGCAAGTTTAAGACTTTATTAGACATTTCTATGAGGCCTTCTGCATATGTGTATATACGTATGTGTGTATGTGTATATGCATATATACATATGTATGTATCATATATACATATATATATATGTATATAAGGAAGGCCCTGGGTTCAATCTTTATTTCTGAAAAATCCACTGATAATTCTATATAGCTATTAAATAATATGTTTATAAAGAAAGCATACAAACAACACTAGGTGGCCAAATAGCATCTAGCACTTTCTTGGGACAAGCTGGCCTTTTCGTATTGTCCTGCCATTCTGTATGGTAGCTCATGCTGCCATAACAAAACATCACATCAGACTTCTGAGCTTAACAGAGGCTTATTTCTTATCGTTCTGCACACCAGGAAGTTCGAGGCACCTACAGACCCAGTTCCTGGTAAGGACACTTCTTGACTTGAGTATGGGGACCTTCTCACTGTGTCCTCTTGTGGCCTTTCTCCAGTACATACAGAGAGAGAAAAGACTTTCATCTCCTGTAAGGCCATTAGTCCTGTTGGATTAAATCCAAGGCTGATACTTTCATTCAACCTTAACTATCACCAAGATTTCTCTAGCTCAGCGGTTAAGAGCACTGACTGTTCTTCCAGAGGACACAGGTTCAATTCCCAGCACCTACAGTTTACAACTGTCTGTAACTTCAGTTCCAGGGCTTCTGACACCCTTGTACAGATAAACGTGCAGGCAATGAACACAAAACATAAATAAATAGCCGGGCGGTGGTGGCGCACGCCTTTAATCCCAGCACTCGGGAGGCAGAGGCAGGCGGATCTCTGGGAGTTTGAGGCCAGCCTGGTCTACAAGAGCTAGTTCCGGGACAGGCACCAAAAGCTACAGAGAAACCCTGTCTTGAAAAACCAAAAATAAATAAATACATAAATACATAAAAAAATAAATAGATTTTAGATAGATATATAGATAGATAGACAGACAGACAGACAGACAGATAGATAGATAGATATCTCTCACCAAGTGGGAATTCAGTCACCACAAATATCCTGAAAGTTAAACCCCAGCCATCCAAAACCACTCCAAGAATCCACACCAAAAGTCTTCAATGGTTCAATATAACTGCCCCAAATAAAGAAAAATTAACTTTATGAAATTCAAGTGCATTTTACAGAAGCTAGAAGAAAACAGCGCACTGCTGAGAAATAGCAGTACGGTCCCAGCAGGTATGAACACCACAGGCAGCTTCTCTGATGTGCGTCTCTACAGGATACAAAGATAAATCCTTGTACAGGTAGGTAGTGAAGAGTCTTCTAAGGGAAAGACCACAGACTATCTCCACGCTACATCTGGTAATCTGGTCAGCAGAGGGCAAGAGGCATAAAGGAGTCCATAAAGCTATCTGACGAAAGAATATTTCAGACAGAGGGAGTTGAAAACATAAAGCCTGCACGTGGGCATCGTGATGAAACACACAAGGAGATGCAGAGCTGTGTGTACGTGAGCGAGGGAGACCGGGGTGTGTGCAAAAGGCCAGCCTTGCACAGTCCTAAGGCCTTGGGATGGATTTGAGCTTTTCATCTGGATAAAACGGGGTGCCACTGAAGAAAAGAGGGACAGCTCTAACTTACCAAATGATTCCTGTGACTTTGTGCTTAGAACAGACTCCCCTGGAACAAAGGTGGGAGCTGAAAAACATGAGGAAAGGCCAGGAAACAGTGACACCAGGATAGTAACGAGTAAGTGAAAAGTGGGCAGATTCTGTGGGTGTAATTGGCCCTCTGTATCCATGGACTCTTCTTCCATGGATCCAAACAGCCCCAAACGAAAAGGATGTTTTAAACCCTGAAAAACCACAAGGCTCTTGGGCATGACTATCTTTTTTTTTTCTTCTTATCATTTTCTCTAAAATTGCAGCGTAACAACTATCCACACAGCATTTACCTTGTGTTATGAGTAATCCAAGGATGATGCACTCTATGAGAGTCTATCTAGACATTCCGTACAATCACTGTGAGGTTTTGTATTTGCCCAGTGGGTCTGGTCAATCCTGGTCTGCAAACAGGATCTGTGCCCGTGGGAGGAGTTCCGGAAACAATGTGCTGAGGGTACCAAGAGACGACATTCTGAAGGTTGTTCTATTTCAAATACAAACCACTTTTCCTCTGAGACATAGCGAGATGTCATACACATTTTCTTAAACCACTAGGTAGGAGCAGCACCTTCCACATTCTTCTGGGATTCAGAGTTTAGCTGCCCCTTACGCCAGTGCCCAGGTAGGTCTGGAAAAATAAGCCTTGAAGTGTTGCAGATTGGGGCTTGAAAAATACCGTGTACGCCAAGAGGTTAAGTCACGAATTCAAAGCTGACTATATCTCTTCCGTTTTATTTAAACCCACAGAGGTTCTGAAGGTGAATTCTGCTGAGGGGTGTTCCCTGCCTAATCTCTTCATAGCCCTCATCTCCACCCCTGAATAAATAATAATCAAGCTTCTGCCAAGAGGAAGGGGATTTGGGCAACTAAACACGATGTACTCTTTGAAGGCCTCCTCTCTCCCTGCATGCCTCTAGAAGCCACTCCGCACACACCTGCCCAGCCACGTCTGTTTCTGGGCAGTATTCTAGCAATAGAAACGTTGGTGTTTGCTCTGTTTCTATCTGGTTGGAGCCTCTTAGCTCTTTTATGATTATTGTTATTTAAGGACCACTCTGGCCAACTGAGAAAGGAAATCCCTTACTCCAACCCTAAGCCAGGCCTTAGTCACAACCAAAGCTACAGTCTGCAGGAAAGAATAATAAACACACCATCGCGCTGTATCGCTTCCATTTGCAAGAATGTGCTAAAATGGATCGACAGGCCAGCAAGCTTACTATTCCAGAGAGAAAAGTTAAACACAAAGAACCCTTCTAGATAATGGGGAGGAGAGAGGCCCGTGCTATAGATGGGCTGGCAGGCTGCCATTCTGTGCAGTTCCACATTTTTAAACAGCGCTTGCCCAATGCTCTCCTTAATCCCATTAAATGAAAACTTTTTCTAATTTTAAAATTAAATTTCCTGTATTTCCTGATAGGCTTCCAAGTTCGCCTCCTTCCCTCCTCCCGACTCAGTCCCTTGATATTTCTATAAGAAGAAGGGGCATCATTAGCATCCTGGACAGATGCCAGTTGGCACAGTTGCCCTGAGCGTCGCTCCATGCCCCTGAGGTTTTCCAAGGAGCTCAGATTGTTTCCTTACTTCCTGTTCTTAGGTATTGCCCTAAAGCGTGTGGCTGGAGGCTGTGGCCTTTCCCCCCACCACATGGGGGCGCACTTCAGTCATTTACCTGTAAGAATCTACTTGTGAGCTCCAAACCTTTCTAATGGTTCCACATCTTCTCTTCTGTGGCGCTGGGGATTGAACTCGGGCTCCACTCAAAGCAGGCAAATTCTCTCCCTCTAAGCTCAGCTCTTAGGCCCTTTGAACGCACATCCTCAACACGGTTACATTCATTTACACACAGTGCCCTTCGTGCACGGCTTCATAAAATGGGACCAAAGAGAGAAATTCAAGGGAGAACCTGTCATCTTAACATATCATACATTAACACCAGAACAAAATAACTAATAATGTGAAGAATATCTTAGCTCGTGCAAACAAAAGGATGAGTATCTAGCCTGACTTTGAAAGAGTCTCATTCATAGCTAATTCAACTGGGTGCATTTTCTGGTTCGGTTTATTTGCATTAAATTAGAATTAAATCAGAATGAAGGGGTTGCCCCACGGGTGTGTACTGTCCAGTCAAGGAAATACAATAGTAGCTGGACTCCGGGACCCTGCCTACTTGGTGTGTGTTAATTGTGCAGAGGTTCCGGTTAAGCTGCCTTCCTTCCCTTTCCCACTCAATTTTCTTGCAAAACAACTGGGAGATGGTGGACCTTCCATGTTTTACATCGAGGAAAGCTTTGCTGAAGGGAGTGAATTAGCTGACCCTAGACAGTAAAACAGCTCCCTGAGGCTCATACAGGGCACCCTTCTTCCTCTGGAGTCTCTGCAGATTCCTACAAACCTCTGTCAACAGCGGCGTTTCTCTGGCATAGGACTCTTCCTCCCACATCACCTCGCTAGTCCTGTTCTTTAGTGCCCTCCTCTCAGAGATCCCACAACAAAACCTACTATAATACACATGGGTGCCACCGGTCCTGTAGGTACCTCCTTTCAGATACTATTGGAAGAATCTAAGAAAATCTGTCGAGAGACATGTCTTAACTGCAAGTTAACGCCTCCTGGAAGCTAGCAGGCCAACGACAACCTACAAAGCTGCATAATTTGGAGCACAAGAGCGTTGCGATGCTTTAAACACAGCAGTGCACGGCTGGTCCTGATGCTCTCTTAGCTCATCCTGGAAAATGCTGCTGCAGATAATATTCCGTGTAATTCATACCCTAGCTCAGAGGAAGGCATCGTTTATGAGCACCCACCAGTTACAAGGCGATGGCTCACGTGATGTTGAAAGTGAAATAGCTGAAGAGAAAAATCTGACAGCCATCGCCAGGGATATATTTTTTTTTAAGTACTGCAAGAAAAAAAATCATAGAATTCAACTTTCTATCTAACAGAAAAATAATAACATTACCTATGGCTCAGTTTAGCATAAACGTGTTCTGGCAAAGTAAGTCCCTCTCCCATAGCTCTTGTTTGGACAAAATATGATAGGAGAAGAAAGAGAAAATAAACAGAAAGCCTCAACAAAGCCTTTTCCAGAGGCTGCTCTGGAAAAAAAAATTAGTGGCAGACTAAAGGCTTACCGAAAGTAACAATATAGTTTACTTTAAAAAAGTAAACCTAGCCTATATATCTTAAAATATACAGATAATGTCTATAGAGCTGGACCCCGAAAGAAAAGAACTCTAACCCTGTACCAGGCCAGATGTAGCTCTTAAGGGGAAGTCTATTTACCAAGTACTTTCACCAGATTCACAATAAGAAAGGCTCAGAAGCTTTTACCCAGCCCTCATCATTCCTGATGACATTTATATACAAACTGAACACGTTTCCTACAGATGGAATAATGTATTGTATTAAATGAGTTATCTGATGAAGACGCCATCTAAATGACATTAAGTAACTCTTGGAGTAGATGCCTGGCTACTGTAGCTCAGGATCTAATATTCAAAAAGGCGCAAGATAGTCACAAAGAACGTCAAAGTAGCCAAATACACATGAAAGATTGTGCAGCTTCATCCGTCATCCTGGGGGAAGCTGATTCAAGCCACAGTAATCTCAATGAAATACCAGGTCATGCTGAGTACAGTGTGTAGGGTACAAAACACTGACCACAGCGAGAGTCAGCGTGGATGCGGAGAAACCAGGCGTCTTGTTTTGTGATGGGAGTCTGAATCAGAGCAACCACTTTGGAAAGTGTTTCACAACACATACTAAAACTGAAAATGTTCAAAAGCCCTGCCCCCAGCCCCTGTTCCCTGGATCTTTCCCCTTCGTGTTCATCAAAAGGCACAGCACAGGGTATCCATGGTCACTTCGTTTGTGAGAACTAAAACTTAGAAACAAACCAAATGTCCATTAAATAGTCAAAAATATAAACGTACTCTTATGATCACATTTAGTAATAAAACAAAATAAAGCCTGCTGAAACATTGATCAATATGGGAAAAGAATCTGACAAACTGTTGAGTGAAAACATCAAAAAGACAAAAATGCATAATAGATTATTCTGCTATATAAAATTTAAAAAACAGGTGAAACCAGGGCTGGAGAGAGAACTGGCTCTTTCAGGGGACCTCTGTTTGATTCCTACCACCCACAGAGTGACTCACAACCACACATAATTCCGGTTCTAGGGAGTCCGATACCCTCTTCTCGTCTCTGTAGGCAACAGGCGTGCACATGGTCAACAGACATGCCTGGAAGCAAAACACCCATTGTTGTAAAATAAAAATGAATAAATCTTTCTTTTAAAAAAAAATGAGTACTACCCTAAAAGTTGAGATGCTGGGCATCCAGGTGTGAGCGAGGGGGCTAATTACGAAGAGGAGGAGTTCAAGGGAGAGTTTTGGAATCTGATAGTATTTTGTGTATCTTGATTTGGGTGCTGAGACCACAGATGGGTGTGTAGATGTGTTGTGTAGACAGGTGTTGAGAACACTAATAAGTGTGTAGATGTGTGTTGAGAGCACGGATGAGTGTGTCGACAGATGTTGACAACACAGAGGGTGTACAGATGGGTGTTTGTCAAGAACACAGATGGGTGTATAAACAGGTATTGAGAACACAGATGGGTGTGTAGATGCGTTGAGAACCTGAATGAATGTGTAGCTAGGTGTTGAGAACCTGGATGGGTGTGTAGATTACCTATACGTGTATATATAGGCAAAATTTATATGTATATGTATGTATATAGAGATAAAATTTAATCAAGCTATACACTTAATATTTCTGTAAATCTCAGAATGAAAACCCCACTTCATTTCATTACCCTTGCCCCACCCCCTACACACACTCTTAATATATATAGAAAGAAAGGGAGGGGGCAAAATAAGATTTGTATGTTTATATATAAAGAAAGGGAGAGGGGCAGAGTAAGATTTGTGTGCCTTAAAATGAAGTGTTCTCCTGGTTGGATTTCCTTGGCCTAGAAAAGCTTCATACTCTGGTCCCCCAAGAAGTCTATAAGCAACCACGAATATGGAGGAGAATCACTCCTGGTTGGTCTGCGATATATAAAGAACAAGATCCAGAAAGAAGTATTTGCTCCTCAGTGTAGACACAGAAAAGGGTTCAGAGGAGGTGATGGCATTAGTCCATAGCTGTGGTCCAAACGAATTTAAGGATGAAATGGTAGATGGGACCTCCCAAGTAGGGAACTCGGCTAAGCAAAGGACTGTAGGTAACAGGAGAAATTTTCTCTCACGGGAAAGCTGATTGAGGAATGACAGGGACCATGGCTCTCCAGGACAATCTGAAGCACATGGAAAGGAGACAACACATGTTAGGCACCATGCACAGTGGGCCTTGAACACCCACGGTAGTGTAGGTTGAATGTGGACTATGTTATGAAGAGAGTATGAATTGAGACAGGGAAAACCTACTAACAAGCCTGGAAAAGGAAGGGCCTGGTTCAGCTCCAAGCAGCTGAACTCCACCAGTGAAACAGGTGCACAGCTGTCTGCTCTCAAACGTGTATCATCTTCTTGCCTCCCATCCCTCGGTGGAGGGGAAGGATTGGTGCATCCCCGGGCCACTTTCTGAAAGCATCCATTGAGGCTCCACAAGTGATGCTTCAGCGTCATCATGACACCCCTGGTTCTGAACCCAAGGAAATGATCCATCAAACAGGAAACTAACTACATGGGGTTAACATTGGACCAGGTGGAATAAAGCGCAGTTCCAACATGTTCATTAATGATGTCGCTGTAAAGGAAAATAAATTAAGATGCTTTTTGTGATTCTGCCAAAATGCCGCTCTGAAGCCAGGGCTTGTTTACACGGCGGCGAGTTTCTGACTAGAGTGCGTCTGAGCAATTTCTCTCATTCAAAGTGTGTTTTATTCGGAGTTGCAGCCCATGGTAATTAGCATGCTCGTTCATACACACTTTATTTTTTAAAAAATTCAAAAATAGTCATTTTTCTAACATCGACCAAGAATTCTTTCTTTTTGAAGGGAGAAAAAGCAATTGGTTTCCAGCTTTAATCAAGCTCTGCAAATTATTTATTGATATTTTCAGTGGTGAAGTTATAAAAGGAATGTTTTATCTTACAGTATCTTTCCTAGCAACAGAGTTAAAAACCTAAAATTTTATTGTGGCTTCCATAATATTTGCTATGACTTCCATGGGAATTGTCCCCCAAAAGGCTTGTGTGTTTGAACACTCAGTCCTGAAGATGGAGAAAGCAGATAATGGGGAGAAGCGGGGAGTCCTGAGATTTTATAACTTATCATGGTTCTAGCCCAAGCTCTCTGCTTCCTGGAGAGAGAGAGAGAGAAAGAGAGAGAGAGAGAGAGAGAGAGAGAGAGAGAGAGAGAGATCTATAAGCTTCTGCCATATAGTGTCACCCTAACTTTTTAGTCCAAACATACCTCTCCTGCCAGAAGTCATTTGTATCGGGTATGTTCATCTATGAGCTATAAACACTTGCATGTAAACTATGTTACGGAAGTCTGAGTGCGAGTTGAAGTGATAAGCCCAAGCTAATGTAGCTCTCAGTAAAACCCTAGTTTCCCTGGTGCCAGGCCAGGGTTCATGCATTCTTGCTCCATCTGGGCATCAGACAGAGGTTGTGGTGGCAAAGTCACTGAGCTAAGGGTAAGGTTAGCGCCTGAGAAGGGATTAGTAGACGTGGCGATCATCTTTCATTTCTGCGCTTCTTTGGGCTTCCTTTTTCCTTGTTCTCAGACAGCTGTCACTTGGGTTCTTCTCTGGAACTGTACAGAGTCACAGGTAGACCCCATCACAAAGCTTGCTCTCAGCCCCGAGGCAAACATCTCTCTCGTTCAATGAGAGGGAAATGGAACCAGAGACAGGTATTGGGGCTATCAAGAAAAGCTACCCTCTAATCTTCTGGCTTGCCTGAAGTACTTCCCCCTCCTCAGTGAATGATGCTTCACACTCTTGAACTTCATCCCAAGTCCAACTTCATTTCAGTACAAATTAGCCCATCACTGCTGACTTGACCGTCTTCCCTAAGAGACCTTCTTCCAAAGCAGTTCAAAGCAAACACTCCTACTACGTTTTTCCTCTCCTACCTCTCCTTTCTTTTTGGTTAACACCCTCCGGAGGAAAAGCACAGTTAGAGTTTTCCACCATACTCGAGCTCATAGGCCCTGGGATCCAAGATTCCCATTGGAAAGTGCATAATACAAAAATCACAGAATGCAATGACCCAGGACCTCCAAGTCATCAAAGACAAAAGAAAAAAAAAAAAAAGATCAGGGCTTTGAGAGATGTGAGCAGGAGTGAAAGGCAGGTTGGGATGGGGAAAAAAAAAATCAGTTCTGTTTGGGTGACCCCAACCAGTATGTCTTCCTTCAGCTCCTCCACATCTGGCCAAGTAACCCGCTCCCCGCAAGAGCATGAGCAGATGTCCACTTTATCACAATGTTTATAGTGTTCATAATGTTCATGGGAGGTGACAGAGTGTGAGGTTTAGGAGGGGAGTTATCTCTCAGGCTCCCAAACCCATGCATTTAACGTGACACCTCTCCCAAGGCTCTCTGGTTAGACCATACCACACATGTCTATTCTAACGCTACCTGTCCTAGCCCTAGATAGCTTCCCTACCCTGTAGCAGAACCCAAGTGTATCCAGCCATATGGATGAGATGAACAGCAAAGAAGCCACTCTTCTTTAGCAACATCTGTCTCTCGAAAGTCAGAAAAAAATTCTACTCGGGAGGCAGAGGCAGGTGGATCTCTGTGAGTTCGAGACCAGCCTGGTCTACAGAGCTAGTTCCAGGACAGGCTCCAAAGCCACAGAGAAACCCTGTCTCGAAAAACCAAAAAAAAAAAAAAAAAAAAAAAAAAATTCTAAACAGCCTTTTTTGGCAATAATAGACAGACAAACAGACGACAGCCTCAGCATTCAGGAGGGGCCATTTTTTAAGATGTTCCAACAACACATCAAGGCTTAGCATGCATCTTGCATGGCGGTAGCTCTTGAGATTCCTTACATTTAATGACATGGATAGAGCAAAGAAAGATATTATTCGGGTTGCTTTTCGCCCACTGAAATTTCCACCTCTCCCCACCATGAGGTGTGAGCTACGCCTGCCAGGAGAAAGCAAGTGGCGTGAATTTAAAGAAGGGTGTTGACATGACCAAGACTGGGAATGCACGGTGAGGTCCAGCCGATGGAGGCAGCCTCCAGAGGCTTGCGGATAATTCAGGACAGGCCTGCAAGTAGACGTGCAATCTGAAGCAAGAAAAGTTAAATATGACTGGGGAGCCGGACAGACGAGAGATGGTAGATCGCTAGTATTTTCCTACCTCAGACAAAATTTTTGTGCTGTCGTGAAATAAAAACTGTTATTTAAGGACTCCTGCAACTTGCCTGTGACACACACCACGGTGACAACTTGGCATAGCCCAGGAATCTCTGGGAAGGAATCACTGTGGTATTGGCAATTAAGAGAGGGCATTTTTAAGAGCTTATTAGGCACCAACAACAGGCACAGGGAGCTGGGAGGCTCCACGGCCACAGAAGGAATGACCTAATTCACAAAGGGCTTCAGCCGACAGGAACAAGGCTGATGCCCTGTGATCTGGGAGAGCAAGTTTAGCCCGGGGAAATAGGAAAGACTATTTTATCAAGAAATAAATCAGAAGCCTGGACCAGGACTATTTTTTCCAGGCACATCTTGGTGATGAGGAGGCTGTGTGTTCAGACCACAGGAATCTCCAGTCTGCCTGCCACTGCATCAGCTTTGAGAGGGACACCAAGCCCACGGCTGAGGAGAGAGATGCTCAGGCAACAGCATGTTCGAGCTTGTGCTTTGTGTTTCCCAGAGTGTGTGTGGTTTCTTTCATTTGTGTTTGAATTTGGCTTTTTTTTTTATTTGTTTGTTTGTGAGGACGGTCTCATTTGGAGGCTGGTGGTTACCGGCCTTAGCCTCTGTGTGAAGTGGCTGCCAAGAAGCCTGGTGTCTGCAGCACTCTGCTTCAGCCCCTCTGGCTAGCAGCCAGGCCTGAGGTGGCGGCTGGAGCTTCTGCTAGCCTGGCTCAAAAAGTACGTTCCAGTGGGCACCAGGAAGGCCAGCAACACGGGAGCACTTAGGGGCAAGAAGCAAGGCAGAAGACAACCAACCTGCTAAACAGTCCCCGGGGAGAAAGGCAAGTGTCTGTCACAGAGATGTCATTGAGAAAGCAAAATACACAGAGGCTATAAAAATATGCAGACGTGGGGAACATCACATCCTGCCTGGCGGCTGGCACCTCCTTCTGTCCTGAAGTGATACATGCTTTTTCACAGTAAGGACGGGATGCAGAGTCTAAGGTCCTAGTGGACATCTATAAGAAGACAAAAGGACGGGCTAGCTTTGCGAAGTCAGTTGGACATCTGTCCTTGTCACAGAGGTGTGTCCCACCTCAAAGCCTGAAATAAACTTGCACAGCCCACCTTTAGAGAAGATGGGCTATTTTTAAAAGGCTTGAGCTTTGAAGCTATTTTCAAAGCCTAAGATATAATTTAGTGAGGAGGGTGTGAGGGGAGAGACTGACCTATGAGAAAGGAAAAGAGGTTAAAACACTTTATTAAAAAAATAAAAATAAACTCTAGAATTAAATATTGTGGCCTAAATATAGGCCGTGGGTCCCTCATCAATCACCGCTTTGTGTGGCTGCTTTGGCAAATAAATTTCGGAATTTTATTTTTGAATAGTATAATTTTCAGATTAAAACTTCTAAAAGAAGTCTGGGGCCAAATGATTTTAAAAAAAAATGGAAACTGTTCCACACAACAAACTAAGAGTACATGCACAGATAGTCCTAAACAGACGTTTCTTTAAATTCCTCACCATCCCAGTACTCCGAGCCTTCTTCTCATGCCCGAGAAGTTTCCCGGCTCCCACAGCAAGGTCTGTCTGCCTACTTCATAGATAAGATCAGACCAGTGCTTCAATTACCAAATCCCTGTTTTCAGAGACTTAAGCCAGGTATGAAACGTTCAGGGGAACTCAAAATTGGCAGATAACATCTCAAACCAACGGTTAATTCTCTAACATGTTCTCAAAGGCAAACATCTTTTAACTGCTGGTTTCCTGATTCCCAACAGGCAAAAAGTACAGAAAATTAGACAGCGAAATTATTCTCTCCGCCTGGCAGACCAGGCAGGCCCTCAGCAATTGGATCCCGACAAGATGCCCTGTCAAACAATGGTACTGTTTCAATTGCACATTCTTTGAAAAAAAAAAACCGTTCAATAAGGAACAAGGGTGGTCAAGGAAAAAGGGGTGCTGTTACTATGACAACAGACCAGAAAGAATGTAAGAAATCCATCACTTCTTCATTTATTTTCCTTCCCTAAAATCAAGGTAAGATGTTATAGTATTCATGCCTTGGGCGATCTAGTTTTTGAAAAACATAGGCTTTGATATCAGTGTAATCAAAAGCAATAAGTACCGTAAATTCTTTACTGCCTTTGTATTTGAGCATGTATCCTGGGGGACAGAATCCGCTGGGAGAGAGAAGATAATGTCGCTGGCTTCTTGGGGTCTGATTGAGAGCATGAACTATGAAGAGATAAATAATAACCACCTAGTAAACAGATTGACAGTGCCCTGGCACAGGGAGGAGGCATAGCGATGGTCTGGAAAGCCAGGCTTGCTGAACATGAGTGATAGACGGGCGTTGGAGCCAAACTCGCTGAAACTTAAACTTGAACTCACCCTGGACAATTCGCTTAACCTCTGTGAGATGGGTTAAATACGACACTGGCCTCAGCAGAAGCCTAAAGAACTTGAGAGTCACACCTGAAACCCAAAACACTTGAACTGGTAAATTGTTTTGAAGAAGAAACTGACCTGGAAGAGAATGAAACTAAAGGACCAGAGATGCTCCTGGGAAGGTCCTATATTGTCCCTTCTTGAATTATCAGGGAATCAATGATCCTAGGCGGAGGGCTCACATTGTATCTGAAGGATGCCTAAGGGAGGGACTCCTGCAGACAGGCTCACCCTCTTCCCTCTCCCTCTCTCCCGCTGGCTGTGCCTGAGTGACTCCGATCTGGACCCTAGGTCATGTAGAATTCTAGCTCTGCTGCTCTCTTGCCACCATTCCACATTCCACACACTCATCCACAGTCAAGCAAGCCTCATTCACTGAATAGCTATCACACACACAGCCCTGGAAGGTCTCTAGTGAAACTATTTATTTCATTTTCTGACTCGTAAAGCAGGAAGTCAACGAGGGCTTTTTAAGTTGTGCAATAAGGCTAACCCCATAGGCAGAAATGTACAGCTTCTCCCATGCAACAAAGGCAGGATCAAGCACACTCTGGTGCTGAATTTTCAGCACTTTAGTTTGATCATAAAGTAAGTTAGACAATCAGTTAGTTAAACTGGAGTCATCTCTAATTTTCTCAGTAGCTAAGCAAGATAGTTACCATGTCTTACACAGTTTGGGTCCTAGATCCCTCACTTGGAACAGCAAGGGAATGTAAAGAAAGGATATGTACACATGTGCACACAGAGACAAGGACACACAGAGACAAGCGCACACAGTGATGTGTGCACACAGAGATATGTGCACACAGAGACATGTGCACACAGAGACAAGTGCACACAGTGACGTGTGCACACAGAGACATGTGCACACAGAGACAAGTGCACACAGTGACGTGTGCAGAGACAAGTGTACACAGAGACAAGTGCACACAGTGACATGTGCACACAGAGATATGTACACACAGAAACGTGCACACAGAGACATGTGCACACAGAGACAAGTACACACAGAGACAAGTGCACACAGACATGTACAGAGGAGCTAAGGTCTGATCAGGCATTGCTCTGATGGAGCAGCACCCACAACCACCTCAACCAGGAACCTCAGACCACTTATTACAGACAGCACAGGAGGAGGGGTTAGCTGGTCCGGGTAGGAGATGTCTGTAGGTCTGTGAGTCATCTAGGCTGTAAGCATCAGGAAGGAGGAGAAAGCTGCAGTTGTTAGTCTTTGTCCGTACTGATAAGTCACCTGTAAACACGTGGACTTGAACAGAGGAAGGCCTCTCCTCTCAGAGCTTTGCCAGTTCTCCATGGGTCCAAGCCCGTGGAGTCCTGGGCTTGTCCGTGCCTGTGCTAGCAAGGCACAGTCGCCCAAGACCTCACTCCCTCAGGACTTCCTCTGCTCCCTACCGACAGCGAGCACGCACTTCCTTGAGCCACTTTTCCTCTTGCCACTATTTCCTCTTGGCTTTTTTTTTCTGTCCCACCCACCATCCCTCAGGGGAAACCAAGTAGCATGTAGCCTTACAAGAGGAATTTTAAACAGCTTCATTCAAAGCATCTCTTATGCAAACCCCTGGCTCCTTGCAGGCTATAGGATGTGTCAGGGACCTTTGAGAACCATGTGCATTTTTACATTTAGAATGTTTTCCTTTCAAACATAATAATAAAAATATGCATATTAACCTCATAATAAAATAAAGTATGCATATTCTGCATAAATTAGGTAAAAGTAAGCTCTTTCACCAAACTCATGTTGACACTAAAAAATTTTTTCAAAATAGAATTTTTTTTGGTGACAGATGAATGTCTAAAAGAGGCTAAGCTTAAATTTTCATTCAAATACCATGCAGTGACAAATGGACGGACAGATACCGAGAGAGGTCTGGTAATAAATAACAACAGAGACTCGGACACCAATGTAGACAAGGATCCACAAACACGCCCTTTGTTGGGCATCTTTGTCCTGTCAAGTCTTCTGCAGGACACTTTGTCTACGCATCAGCTCAAGCTGTCTTCTCCAGAGCACTGACAGGCTTAGCCTCCAGGTTCAGCTTTCTGAAGCAGCGTCGCACTAGAGCGTTGAAGTGACTTGCTGAAAGTTTCAAAGCCAACGAGTGGGAAGTCAGGCCATCATGGCTGCTCCGACAACGACAACGTTTTAGCTATTCCTCTTTCCAGGGGCCTCTTTCTCAGGCTTCTGAAATCTAATTATGCTAAACTAAGGGGCAGGGTGGGGAGGATACAGTAATAAAGAAAAAAGGAAGTTGTATACACTGTGTGAATGTTGTCTAAATGTGTGTGGGATGGATAGACAGATGCCCAAACACTCAGGCATGGGTTTTAAAATACTTAGAAAAATGGGAAAATTCAAATACTTTTCTTTTGGTTGTTTATTTTTGTTTTGTTTTATATATATATAGTTTTTTCCAAATAGGTTTTGCTGAGTATGTGGCCTTGGCTGTCCTGGAACTCACTCTGTAGACCAGGTTGGCCTCAGACTCACAGAGATCCTCCTGCCTCTGCCTCCCGATGCTGGGACTAAAGGAGTGTACTATCACTGCCCAGCCCCAAAGCTTATTTTTCTAAAAGGCTTTAGTAGGTTAGGAATCACTATCACCCTTAGAGCAGAAGAATACATTTTCTTTTCTTTTTTTTTCTTTTTTGGATTTTTGAGACAGGGTTTCTCCGTAGCTTTTTGGTTCCTATCCTGGAACTAGCTCTTGTAGACCAGGCTGGCCTCGAACTCACAGAGATCCGCCTGCCTCTGCCTCCCGAGTGCTGGGATTAAAGGTGTGTGCCACCACCGCCCGGCAAGAATACATTTTTTAAAGAAACTAAGATTTTATAACTTATCTTTCAGTTTAGTAACACAGCATCAAACAAGTTCAAATTTTTTTCATCCTAATCTTTGCATCATCTATAAAACAGATACTTTTTTCAATGATACAATTAGCTCCATGGGGATAAGGAAACTTATATTAGTCAAGTAAACTACCTGCTCTACTTTGGATAACTATTTGGTGTGGGCAGGTTTGATCTGTCTGGCAACAGAGCCCATGAACTTTCTAGGCTGACACCAATCAACCTTCCTGTCTGAACCATCATGTTCCTCCCTGGAACTGGTATGAACCTCAGTCCTTTTGCAAAGAAAAAAAAGCAAATGTTTCCTCTTCCACGACAGCACTTTATCAGCTAATTATCTATTGCAGAGATAAAACACAGCGTCCTGGATACTAGCTGTAAAGCAAAGGATAACGGGCCTATAGTCCATGACCCTTGAGAAGCTAAGCAACAAGGTGAACCCTAAGACAATCATATATAGATCCACCTGGGAAGGGGAAATAGACACGATCTCCTGACAAAATTGGGAACATGGAGGTAGGGGGAGAAGGGAGGGTGGAAAGTGAAGAGGAGGAGAAAATGGGAGGCAGAAGGAGAACTTGAGGGAACAGGATAGTCGAGATGGAGGAAGGACAGAGATGAGAGCAAGGAAAGAGATATTTTGATTGAGGGAGCCATTATAGGGTTAGCAAGAAACCTGGAACTGGAGAAATTCCCAGGAATCCACAAAGATGGCCCCACCAAAGACCCTAAGCAATAGAGGAGAGGGTTCCTGAACTGAATATCTTAAATATCACCATAGAATTTTCATCCAGCAACTGATGGAAACAGAGGCAGAGACCCGCAGCAGAGCACTGGGCTGAGCTCCCAAAGTCCAGTTGAAAAGTGGGAGGAATGAGAATATGAGCAAAGAGGTCAAGACCATGATGGGGACACCCACTGACACAGTCTACCTGAGCTAATGGGAGCTTACCAACTCCAGCCAGACAGAGAAGGAACCAACATAGGACCAAACTAGACCCTCTGAATGCGGTTGACAGTTGCATGTCTGGGGCAGACTGTGGGGCCACTGGCAGTGGCATCAGAATTTATCCCTACTGCTTGTACTGGCTTTTTGGGAACCCATTCTCTTTGGGTGGATACCTTGCTCAACCTAAACATAGTAGGGAGGGAGGGCCTTGGTCCTTCCCCAAAGCAATGTACCTTACCCTCTCTGAGGAGTGGATGGGGGGGGGGTAGGGGAGAAGGTGGAGGGAATGGGAGGAGGGGAGGAAGGGGAAACTGGGACTGGTACGTAAAATGAAAAAAGATAGTTTGTTTTCTTTTTTAAAAATAAAATAAAAACACACACAGTGCCCAAGGCAAATTATAGAAGGAAGGTTTTGTTTGACCTTACAGTTACAGGAGGAAGTAGGCCCAGCACAGTGGGGAAGCAGTAGGAACAGGATTCCGAGAGCTCACATCCTAAACCCCAAGCAGGAAGAAGTGTAAATTGGAAGTAGGGGGAGGTCTTTTGCTCCCAAAGCCTAGCCCTAGTGACATACAAGACCACACCTCCTGCCCCTCCCCAAACAGTTCCATCCCCTGGGGACCAAGTGTTCAAGTGCTCCAGAGGAATGGGGACTTTCTCATTCAGATCACTGCACTCACTAAATAATGTGTCAGCCTGAGCTACAAGAATAGAATACCTTGGGTCCAAAAGGGACTACCTGATTTTTTAACAATTTCATATAGTGCAATATGGGGGGAAGTCTGTGGATTGTATCCATGTGCAGAAGTGAAATTTCTAGATTTAACTCTAAAGGACATGTGATTGAGAACTCTCCCCCAGATGGCGTAAGGAAGTCTGTACGTGAATCTTCACGTATAGTTTTTCTCTCCCGCCTCACCTTCATCATGTGATAATCCTCAGCTGGAACTTGAAGGGAGCCAGACAAGATCGCCATTATAAGATGGCACCACATCCTGTCTTGTTGGTTATAAACAACTCCATATTTGGCTATGCCTTTGAGAGCTGCCTGTCCCCCGCTTCCCGCATGCGCTGTGGATAAGGGTCCCTGGGCCTATCTCAATGCAGTCTGGTGTCAGCTGATGATGGCAGCCAATCACAGGCCGACCCGTGTGCCAATTCCCTATATAAGCAGCCGCCATTGTGCCCCCGGCTCTCTCTCTTGTGTCCCCCCCCCCAGCGCCTTGTGCCTCTCTCTCCCTCTAGCGCCTCTCCTCTCTCTCGTCTCTCTCTCTCTCTCTCCCTCCCCTGCTCTCTCGTTTCCTGCCCCCCTTCGCTTTATGCTCTCCCTCAACCAAATGTACTCCAGTAAAGCGTGATCTGAGAAGAATCCTCGTGTGTCGTGGTCGTTCTTTCTCGCTGGTCGAGGAGTTCGCCGCAGTGGTGCCGGAAACCCGGGATCTTCGGTAGAAGCCCCCCTCAGGAACTCTGTGTCCCTGCAACTATGTTGATGTCCCCAAATACTGGGATGTCCTGTGATCTTGTGCCTGTCTTGGCTTTACTATCTGGAAAGAGATTTTCACAGACCACACAACCTATAGCCCTCCCTCCATCTGGAAAACGCCAGAGATAGAGGAAATAGAATTTCCAGATCCACTGCCGACATCTTCCTAACCCCCTCAGCCAGGCCTTCCTCTGCTTGGCCTCTAAGCCTCAAAGGCCTTGCTTGCATCAGCCGTGTCATGGCGGCCAGCAGCACCTCAGCAAACACCTGTTTCTCTGCTAGACTGTGGGCTTTTCGAGGACAAATCCAATGTTCTGTTTTACCAGGTGTCTCTCACACAGCTGGAGGTCATTCTGCATTTTAGTGTAGGATTGAATCCACTGAAGGGATTAGTAAAACAGAGAAGGATTGAGGTTTTCAAGATTTCAGCCTATAGAGCCTCTATACGGCCTTTCTGTTTCCTCTTTTTCTTATTTTCTCTCTTTTTTAATGGCATTAAACATTGTTCTTTGGCAATTTAATATAAGGACCTTCTGACTGCCGTCATCTGCCACAGTCTCTGAAACCCCTCAAACTCCTTTTACCCCTCCTTCTTCCGCCAGGTCTCTTTTCCACACTCGTGGGGTTTTTTTGTTTTGTTTTGTTTTGTTTTTGAGTCTCTGAGTGAGTTTAACCAGGGCCATCTGTGTGACTATGCATTTGGAACTGACTGCTGGAGCCTGGTAGGCTCATCAGTGGGTATGTAACTAAAGACAATGTCTTCCCTTCCCCAAGAAGCGATCAGTGGAGAGTAGTTTGAAAGTTAGGGAGACGGTACTGTGAGGCCCGCCTCAATCTGTGATTGACGGCTGATTGCAGTCCCTAGGAGATCATGATTGCTTTGGTTGTGTCATGCCCAGACGACAGCATTTCTCCTTACACCTCAGCTCTTGTATTCTTCTCTCTCTCTCTCTCTCTCTCTCTCTCTCTCTCTCTCTCTCTCTCTCTCTCTCTCTCCTGAGATAGTTCCTGAGTCTTTGAGGACTTAGTCTAAATGCTCTCCTTAGGGCCAAGCCCTCAGCCATCCCTCAGTCTCAGTACCTTGAGTAGTCATGCTTCTCAGCATTCACCACGGTTCCCTGTGAAAGGAAGCGCCTCCGATTAAGGATGAGAGTAGCATTTATGGATGGATATAGACATGATTATTTAGAAGGCAGCTTGACGCCACAAAAATTAAGCTAAACAACAGTGGCGTCACCCAGGACCTCAGACCTCCTCTGCCATGAGTTTTGACAAAGTTGACAAGACATGGACTCCCTCTGGTGGAACAGGCTTTATATCTAACCAGAGAGTAGTTGGTTAACTCCTTAATTGTCATGCCGCTCTAACAGCAGTGACAAGCTTGTATTGTAGGCAATAGGGTCACAGCTGGATAAGGCAGCAGCAAGCTTGTGTTGTAAGCAATAGGGTTACATCTGGATAAGACAGTGGCAAGCTTGTATTGTAGACAATAGTGTCACATCTGAATAAGACAGTTGATGCCTCGTCAGCTACTAAGAAAGCTAGCCACCAGGAAGAAACCTTCCGTTCCAGTGGGATTTCTCTAAATTCTCCTCAACAATAAAAATCTATTTCCTAGCTGTTTTAATAAATAAAGTTACCCTTACTAAATTATTCAATTTCATGTTGTCATACAAAATACTATAGACTAGGTAATCTATAAACAATAAAAGTTTATCTGGCTCATCGTTCTAGCAGCTGGGAAGGCCAATGCCCAGGTTCAGGCCTCTGCTGAAGGCCCCTGGCTGTGTTATAACATATAGCGAAAGCATGCAAGAACATGCAAAGATTGTTCTCTATTTTTCTTATTCTCCTCCTTTTTCTAAAGATACTGTTTATGGTATTTCCACCCTCATGACCTCATTGAGTGCTAGTTACCTTCAAGGACAACACCTCTAAATACCAGAAGCCAATGAAATTGGGAATTAAGTTCCACAAAGTTCTAGATGACTTGTCCAAACCACAATACTTACTTTGAAAATACTTTAGCTGGATTTTGGCCCTGCTTTCTTGCCATGTCCCATAGATCCATATTCAAATCTTATAAGACATTTTTAATTTTGATAGTTCTCTGACAGAACTGATCTTTGTGTTAAGAACCTATAAAGACACTGCAAACGTTGAGATTGACATTGTTTTGTGTTGCTGTGACTGATTATATTAACACAACCAGACCACACAGCCAGGATGAGCTATACCTGAAGACCATGTCTGGGAAAACAAAAAGGGTCTTTTCATTACATTCAAGAAAAAAAAAACAGAAATGTTGGCAATTTCAGCCTGCTAACTAAGAGGGGCAGTAACAAGAAATTGGAAAGATGAAACTCTGTGGTTATGACTTCCTAAATTTCCATTAAAAAATTCTCTAGCAGAGGACAAAAACACAGAGATTCTTAGCGAACTGGGTGACTCAGAAGGGTAATCCAAGTCACTGTGCTCCAACGAATTTCATGGGGGACCCACGAGAATGCAAAGGAAGGAACAACAAAGGGTCTCAAGACGACGCAACATTTAGTATCTATTTTGGAAGATTTGGGGGGGAAAATATGAGTGGGCCCCAAACACCCAAATTTGGATAACTGTTGTGAATGTAAAGCATCCATCAGGGTGCTGAGCTTAAGCCAAAGCCTTGTCACCTCGCCCCAGATTATACTCAGTGAGTGTCTGCTGTGTCCGAAGAGGTCAATTAAACAGGAAAATGGAGTGAATGTTCTAGATTATAACATAATAAAGGATGGGGTCAGGCTGGTGAGTGTTGCACTATAAAATACCTTGAAAGGAACGAAATCATGAAATACTGATCTGTCTCCTGAACGTGATCAGGAAACTGGCAGTCCTCTGCTTTAGTAGGGATCCAATCCAATTCAACGTCAGTTGTGAATCGGTCCGTTTTTGGGGAAAGGGTCGGAATCTAGGAGAAGGTGAGACAGGAGGGAGAACTCTGCTCCTTGGGCTTGGGCTGCCCATCACCTAGAAAGGATGAGATTCTAAGCACAGAGGGAAACGCTCTTTGCCTGAGCTTAGAAAACTGGTGAAGACCATCAACGAAAATGCTTCTACAATTAACATATTCGCTATACTTTTTCCAGATGCCTCTAATGGATCTTTCACCATCTCTCCTGCTCTTAGAAGCTGGCTCCACACTTACTGTGGGTTCATTTCAAAACTCCAGCAAAGACTCCGCTGCTTTGCATGGTGTGTTAAGACCGTGGGCTGGGCTACCATAAGAGCAATCCTGTTCCTTTTGGGAAATCGGGGGCATTTGGAAGTCTGCTCTCCCTCCCTCTCTGGTCCTGGAAAGAGCAGAACCCCAGTTCCACTTAATAGCGTTAAGTGGGATTGATTTATCAGATTTAATACCACGTCTGCTGCACTTTTTTTTAATACCAGTACTTTTGAACTGAGCACGGTGAGAAGGTGCTAGCATCTAGTTTTACCTACGGGATTAGAATTAACAACCTCCCCAAGTCTTTCCAGGTCCGGTGTGAGAGTCTGAAACGTTTCCGTCAGATGCGAAGTCATCACAAAGGGATTAAGGACCATATTTTCAATGGGCATTGAACTTGATGGACCAAAGAAAGAAGACATTATTATCAGGAAGTAAGATGATGCAAGCAAAGGGTGGGACTTCTATTGAGGTTTAGTGGGAGGAATCGAGAGTTTTCGAAATAGGGCTAGTGAGATGGTTCAGTGGACAAAGGCACATGTCACTCAATCTCACAGCTTCAGTTGGATCCCCAGGAATCGTGTTAGAAAGAGAAAATAGACTCCAACTAATTGTTCCTAACCTCCAGATGTTCACTGAGGCATGCATGTACCCACACTCACTCACACACACACACACACACACACACACACACACACACGAGGTAATAAAAAAAAGTTACAAAAACACCTACCCTTTGGCCCAGCAGCAAAAAAACAAACAAACAAAAAAATCCTAAGGAAATATTTGAAAATGTGTTCTAAAAAAAAATAGTGCTAAAATAATTTTGTAAAAACAGTTTAGAAACATAAAAATATTTAAAATTATTGAATAATTTTAATTAATTATTGAAGGTTAAGTTTGATAAACTGTGGTATATATGTATAACAGAATACTGTACAGTTGGCACAAAAATAGGTAATAGGAATGTATTTACTGAAATAAAAGAACACATTCTAAAATTGGTGTTAGCCAGGTGTTGGTGGCACATGCCTTAGACCCCAGTACTCGAGAGGCAGAGGCAGGAGGATCTCTGTGAGTTCAAGGCCAGCCTGGTATACAAAACGAGTTCCAGAACAGGCTCCAAAGCTACAAAGAGACACTCTGTCTTGAAAAACAAAAAACACATAAATAGTAAATAAAATAAAAATAAAGTTGGTGTTAAATGACATTACATTTGGAGTAGACCCCCCCACACACACACATTAAGAAAAGGTTCTCGTGGCTGACTTAGTGGCTCAGTGGTTAAGAACACTTGTCCTTCCAGAGAGCCTGAGTTCAGTTCCCAGCACAAGCACCTGCAACTCCAACTCCAGGAACCCCGAGACCCTTTTCTGGCCTCTGCAGGCACCAGCACATATACACAGACACACATACATACACAGAGATAATACAGAAAATACTCTCGTCAGAACCATACTAAAGCATTGACTGTCTCCCGTTGTTGCCTTTGGGATGGACTGAAACCTGCCTTTTCATCTCTTTATGTCTCTTTTCTAAGTTTCTTCTATGAGCAAAATTCTATCTTATAAAAGTAGCTCAAGAGACCCAAGTGCTATTAATATGTGTATGCATTACTGCGTTTTATCAAATGTCCCCTTTCACCGGGCCTTGCAAGACAGGCAAAGCCCTCCATAAAACTTATGCTAACAACTGATTATTTTCCTAGTCTTTTTGAGCCCAAGACGCCCCACCCAAGGACGAACCAACAAAAAGGTGGAGAATCTTATTTAAAGTCATATAATGAATTCAAAACCGTAGCTAGGATTTGTAACCTCAGACTCCTGGAGCTGAACCCAAAGAAAACATTGCTCCTCCCATTGGTTGTCATTTCTGTTGACTGTCCGTTGGGTTTGAACTGTCCCTTGGTGTGACCATTTGAAGAAAACACTGGCCTCAATCTCTGGCAACTGAGCTGCGGCCTGTTTTCCTATTGCTGCATTTGGAGCTGGTGTAGGACGTGGTGGTGTCTCTTGAGAGCTAGGCCCAGAGACCCTTTATAACCCTCACTCCATTGGAACTTTGACCGGTCCCTGTATTGGCAGGGGCTACCTGGCTGCAGAATGAGCAGGCTTAAATACCAGCTCTAGCCAGCCCATCATCAAACAGGACTGACCCCGCCTATCCCACCCGCTGACCACCGACACAGGAGCCCAGGCTATATCAGCGAAGCCACCTAAGAGAGCCCAGGTCTAAATGTCAACCCACAGAACCATGGGTAGAAATAAAGGCTTTCTGTCCTAAGTCACAGTTTCACGGAGCTTTCAAATGCAGCAGAAGGTAACAGAGACATGCCTGGGCTTGTCTAGGCCTCTTGATTGTTCCAATGAGGAAACCAATGAGGTGAAGTCCTGCAGCAAAGCCACCAAACTAGAAAATAAACCAATTTATTCTGACCACCCTACCAGTGTTCTAGTCTTAAAATGGTTCAGAAAAAAAGAGATGGTAAAAACAGTTCACACACACAGACATACAGACATGGTGGAGGAGAGAGGTGAGGGGAGAGAGAGAGACAGAGAGAGACAGAGTGTGCAGTGTGTGTGTGTGTGTGTGTGTGTGTGTGTGTGTGTGTG
>NC_022029.1:2614368-2623689 GCF_000317375.1 Microtus ochrogaster | reverse complement strand
GAGAGAGAGAGAGAGAGAGAGAGAGAGAGAGAGAGAGAGAGAGAGAGAGAGAATATGAATAAAAGACTTTAGATCACCATGGGCTCCATAGTTCCTGCCAACTCAATAGCCTGGTTACAGAAGAAAGGCAAAAAAACAAGCAAACAAAAAACCACATTCTTTCCACCTTGGGCCTGTCCCAGTCCCAGGCAACACAAAGACCACCTGGAAGTAAGGCCTCCGAACTCAGTTCTCCAGCCACGCCTTCTCTTTTCTCTTTCCTGTCAGCTTCTACCTGTTCCTTCCCTTCCTCCGGCTCCTCTTCCCTCATTATTCCTTCTCCCCCTCCTTCTTCCCCCTTTCCTCCCTTCCCCACTTTTTATCTATCTACTTCTCTGTGTTCCCCTGACCCTCCTCCCTCCTCAGTCCCCAGCTCACTCCCTGGCTTCGCCCATGTCTTCTGTCCCTCAGAGGGTCAGGCAGACAGAAGAGCTAGTCAAAACTGAGACCTACAGGAGCCTCGGGATTGCCCCAACAATGCCTCATAATGGACTGGACTTCAAAGTGCTTGGTCCCAAACATTAGCCACTTAATCCTCACAGCCGCCCCTCGCGTTAATTAGGCCTCATTATTCATGAGCAACACACCAGGAAAACAATGCCAGACGGAGGACCAGCTGTACTCCAGGTTCTGAAGCCGGAAAGGGCCCAGGCCTCTTGGCACTGAAGCCACACACACTCCCCCTGGTGTCCACCCAGAGGCCCGAACGGAGCCAAGGGGCGGCCCCAGCTTTTCCCTTTTTTCCCCCCCGTTTGCCCACAGGTGTGTTTGGCCGCAGCCTAAATAGCAGCTACTATTTTATTCTCTGGGATTTTGTACAACCGTGCCTTAGTGGAGCTCCGAGCCAAAGGCATTCCCGGCTTCGTTCTTTATTAAATCAAGCCACAGAAATGTATTGAAAAATCACGAGCCTTTTGAAACATACTGAGTTCTTTATGGCTGGAGTAATCTAAGAGACAAGCTGATGTTAATTTACAACCTTAATTCGCAGACACACGTCCTGAGTCAAAAGTACTTCCTGCCCCGTAATTCCTGTAGGGGCACAGGTGGCCCAGCGCTAAGCCCACATCTACTGTATGTGAAAATGTAGTTCTTACTTAACTTCGACATTTCTGAAATCTCAAGTTTATGTCTAGACTATTTTAATCAGCAAAATGTCATAATAAACCACATGCTGGTCTTGATCGGTTACATACACCAGCCCTGCTCATAAGCATTCAAAGGTGGTTTGGGAAAAAAGAGGTCTGTATTTGTTTTTACCAAGAAAATGGTACTTTCAGCCTATCCTACCAGACGTGTTGGCAAGCAGAAAGGGGTTGTACATAGCCGGTAGAAAAATGGGTTTTTCTCCCTTTTCGCACCTCGTGCACCACTCCACCAAGATCAATTCAGAGTTTTGAAACACCAAGCTTAAACTGGCCTCACAAGGCCCTTGACCACTGTCCACAAAGCTGTCCGCCTCCAGAGGCCCTAAAGGGTGGATGAACAGATGTGTTTACTCCTTCTCTTCAATTTTTCTGTTGACTCCCACCTAAGTTAACCTGCGTCTCTCCATCTCACAAAGAACTACCAAGTCTCTTCAACGTAAGGACGGGGAAGATAAACATATTGCTGACTGGACTGAAGAAAGGGCTCAGTGGTTAAGAGCATTAGCTGCTCCTCCAGAGGGCCCAGGTTCGATTCCAGCAACCACAATCATCTGTAACTCCAGGTCCAGAAGACCCAACACTTTTCTGACCTCCACAGGCACCGTGCACATGCGGTACACTTACATGCATGCCGCCAAAACACCCACATAAAATAAAATAATGAAAACTTGTCAAGTGGTGCAGAGATATCTAAATATAGGTATATCTAGATATAGATATAGATAGAGATATCTAAATATAGATATATAGATATCTAAATTTAGGTATCAGTTAGACACCTGTCTGTCATAGCTGGGGATCTGCAGCCACACTGATGAAACAGGAGACTCCTCCCACATGCTTTCCCAGAGACAACAGTCTTATCGGAGAAAGATATGACCCAAATGAGCCCACAAATAATTTTCCTGGGAGCTTTGAAGAGGAAGTGCTGGCTACCGTAGACGCCTAGAACATCCGCTGTCACAGAGGGACCAGGAATAACACTATTTGTCTTTGACTTTGGGACTAAGACAGTTGAGCTGGTCAGGTACTAGGTGGGTATAGAGCTGGGGAAATGTGAAATGGTAAAATTCGAAAGATGAAGAAGGGGGATGGGGGAGAGGAGGACAAGGGGAGCTGGAAGAACGGAAGAGCGTGAGAAAGGAGGAGGACTAAAGAGGAAAGGCACGGAGAGAAAACAGAAGGAACAGGATGAGGAGACGAGATGGGAGAGAGAGAGAGAGAGAGAGAGAGAGAGAGAGAGAGAGAGAGAGAGAGAGAACAGAGAGAGAGAGAAGAGAGAGGAAGAACAAAGGAAAGGAAACGGGATGAAGGGGGGAAGGGAACTTTACTGACAAACCACAAAGGGCAAGAAATTCTATAAAAGTGATTTCGCCTCCAATTCTGAAGAAGCGTAATTGGAGAAGCACTTACTAATCAAACTGTAAGATACAAGCTTTGCTATCAATATAAAGAGCTCTTAACCCAAACTATGAAGACAGAAAAAAACACACAGGATGGTAGGCACTTCAAGAAAAATAAGCCAACTGGGTTTTAATGTTAGCACTTGATAAAACTGTGGATTATGAGTAGAATTCTTGCACATAGACGTTCTTTGGACGTGAAACGAGTCAAAAAGCTTGTTTGTGCCAAGCCTGGACAGAAACAAAAAGAGGATTTGCTGCTCAAGAAACCGCGCAGCTGCCCTTGGTTGGCACGGTCTGATGAGCAGATAGTAATTGAAGAGGCACTATTTTAAAATGATGGTGTTTTCTCTGGGTGGTTCTGATGCAAGCTCTGTCTTCTCAACTGTAAGGAGTCATCTTGTGGGGCGAGCTTGTGAGCATTCCTCGGGTGTCTGTCATGTCTACAAACGGCATGACTGACCACCCGTCACCCACTGCTAAATGGGGATTGTATTACTTTTTTGTTTCCAGACTGTGGTGAAGTACACGGGCGGGAGGAATTGAAGAAACAAAGGATTGATTTGGTTGGTGCTGAGTTCCAGATCGGTGCCTCAAGGGAGCGAAGTCACGTCGGCAGGAGCCTAAGGCTACATTGTATCCACAGCCAGAAAGTCGAAGGACATGAACGCTGTTACTCAGGAGCCAAGCCCAGAGAACGGTGCCAGCCACTCTTAGGGCGTATCTTCCCACTTCGGTTAACCTAATCAAGAGATGGACACTCAGCATCACAAGAATCCATAGTTTTAGTCTGTCTGGGCACTGTCTCTTCTCCGAGGCTGAGGACATAACTTTTCACCACCATTGAAATAGGGCTCGCCCAAATGACTTGTTTGATCCAATAAAATGTCAACAGACGTGATATGAGTCACTTCCAGGTGTCTACTTGATGCTGCTGATACAGATTCTCTGATTCTTTCTACTGCAAGGGCTGTATAGAGCCTAAGTTAGAACTGTTATTCTGAGCCCCTGAGTGGCTAGAGCGCACCCTACTGGTCATGCCTGGAAATGCACCATTAGAAACAGATTGAGGGATCTTGGCCCCTGCACTATAAACTAAACCGTAGATCTCTGAGAGCTGGTGTTACGATTTCCTTTTCACTTCACTGTGCAGCCTTCTCTCATAACACCCTTGCACTCAAAATTATCGGTGTGCCTTCTATATAAATGCGCTTGGCAATCAAGGAAATGCAAAGTGTGTGCTTGAGTCAAAAATTGCTGCTTTCAGAAATAGACATTCCCATAAAATAGCGACTCCGCAGGAACTGGCAACGTTTACGGTCTGGGCCTCACCAAGGGTAGCATGGAAGGTAGGGAGGAGTCTGCATCAAATCTCCCCCACGTTCAGGAAAGAACAAATAAAAGCACACACTCCAGGACCAGTTGATGTGGACTCTGTGCCAGGTCCTCCCTTTGCTGGCTATAGCCTTGAACGTGTAATTCGGGCTACAGCTGCTTCAATCCCCTCATCTATGAAATGGAGAACTCGGATGAGACAGAACGAGTCAATGAGGAACGGTCCCCAGCAAGGGCTTGGGAAGTCACTACAGGAATGTTAAAAATCCTGGATGGAAGGGCAGACATGGTAACAAACCCATAATCCATAATTTTGGAAGTACAGCAGGAGGGTCCTGAGTTCGAGGCCAACCTGAGCTAGAAGCCAAGTTTGAGAATATTGAAGGTCACATGGCGAGACTATTTACGATGACAGTAACAAAGGCCCAGCGTGACATGCGGTCACTTCTCGGGCTTGCCACCACAGCTCACCATGTAGCCATTATTCATGGCTTCTCATATTGTTTTGTCCTTCCGAGTCAGTCTAGTCCAGTGGTTCTCAGCCTTCCTAATGCTGCTCTAATACAGTTCCTTACGTTGTGGTAATACTCCCAACCATAAATTATTTTTGTCTCTACTTCATAACTGCAAATTTGCTACTGCTGTGAATCATAATGCAAATATTTTTGGAGACAAAGGCTTGCCAAAGGGGTCTAGACCCACAGGTTGAGAACCACTGGCCAAGGGTATCATGGAACCTTCAACTCTTCAGAAAACCTAGCAACCAAGTTCCCTCCCCAATCTTCCCCAGCAGCCTTTTTCAGAACGTCCAGAATCACTATCCCCACCCCCTTATAACCATGATTGCCTATGCGCACTCCCATCTTCGGGGAAAGAGGCTGTGTTCACATACAGGTTAGCAGTCCACAGACGTCCACCTGGGAAGGGGACATGCTGTCGCCAAGGTTGGAACAAGAAGGACCCACCGGGGCAAAGGAAAACAGAGCACTGGAGAGGCTTCGTGCTCCAATCAGGAGGACTCGACAATAAGTACGTGCGTGAAAAGATTGCGCTGCGATCCCCTTACTGATTAGTTGAGACTGAAATAGATTTTAATTGCCTGCCAGCGTCAGATATCAAAGTTGTCTGCACGGCATGCCCGGCCAGCTCTCAAGGCAAGCGGGCTTGATGGCTCTAGGTGTACAATGAGGGTTTCCACAAGCCCTTCTCCCGCCGGGTCCCCTCCCCATCTGGTGCTTTTCCTTCACCTAAACACTCCATAAATTTCCCAAAGACTGCTCGTTTCTCATCTGCAGCCATTCACTGTTTAACGAGAAATATTTCTGTAAGCGACGTCACCATCGTGCAAATATCAGAGTACACGCACAATGAACCAAGACAGCTACGACATCACTAGGCAATAATATATGCCTTGGCTCTACCATTGTATATCGGCTCCACCATCCACCAAAGTATCGTGATGCAAGATAAGACTGTCCCTTTATATATCAGTAACCTCAGGTCACAATCACGAAATCCATGAACAAAGTGGCTAAAACAGCACACGGTTATTTTATTTTAGTTTTGGAGGCAGGAAACCCAAAATCAAGAAGGTGATTAGTATGGCTCCTGTGAGGACTTTACTCTGGTTTATAGAGGCAGATGTGTCTGTCTCTCATAAGGCAGAGCAAGAGAATTCTCCTGGGGTCTTTGCTCTGAAGACCTAGAAACCCAAATTATTTCGCAAAGGTCCCATTTCCACACGTGAGAAAGGAGGGCTTCTTCTAAAAGAAGACAAAAACATGTATTCTATAAGAACCTATAAAAAGAAAATATGTGATGTAGACTAAAATAGTGATCTCCTAGATTTAGGGAGCCAGGCTGATTCTGAACAATCTCTGACGAATATTTCTTTTTAAAGAAGTACTCACAAGCATCCGCTATGTGAAAGATTTGAGGAACCAGGCTGGTTCTGAGCAATCTAGTTGATATTTCTTCTTTAAGAAGTATTCACCAGCCAGGCGGTGGTGGCGCACGCCTTTAATCCCAGCACTCGGGAGGCAGAGGCAGGCGGATCTCTGTGAGTTCGAGACCAGCCTGGTCTACAAGAGCTAGTTCCAGGACAGGCTCCAAAACCACAGAGAAACCCTGTCTCGAAAAACCGAAAAAAAAAAAAAAAAAAAAAAAAAAAAGTATTCACCAAACATCCATGGTGTGGAAGATGTTGTGCCGTGCTGTGCTGTGTGTGCTGTGCTGTGTGTGCTGTGCCGTGCTGTGTGTGCCGTGCCGTGCCATGCTGTGCCGTGCTGTGCCGTGCCGTGCCATGCAGTGCCGTGCTGTGCCGTGCTGTGCCGTTCTGTGCCATGCTGTGCTGTGCCGTGCCATGCCATGCTGTGCCATACTGTGCTGTGCCGTGCCGTGCTGTCCTGTGCTGTGTGTGCTGTGCCGTGCTGTGCCGTGCTGTGCCATGCTGTGCCGTGCTGTGCCGTGTACAACCAAAGGGATGCAGAGGGGACTTGAGTTGTGCCCTCAGTTACCATGGAAAATCAGATAAAAACTGTGGGATCAAGACCCTTAAAGGACTAAAAATAATCTCAGGAAACAGCAAAGCACGGTGACGAAGGCCTTGACTTCTGCGCTGGCATTGGCATCATAGAGGGGTGTCTTGACTTCCGGGCTCTGATATTCAAACCTTCATCATCTGATACTGAGGAGATTAATTGGCCATTCAAAGCCTGTTTTTCTTCCTATAAAATGGGGATAATGACATTGCCTATGTCTAGAGCTGTTATGGCAACACCTATAAAGCACTTAGCATCCGGAGTGGCTGAGTCATTCCTCAATAACCAGTCGTTAAGAAGTAAAGGTGGAGGAATCCTTATGGAGGAGATGGGGAGCAGGGGCTGCTTTATCCGACTGTGGTATCCCAGGGTGAGACTCTGGGGCGGTACTTGGTGTGTCGTGAGGAATTGGTGTAACAGTCCAGAAAGCACGTGACTTTGGGATCTGAACATCAATGCATCTGAGTGGAATGGACCACAGTCAGGGAGCATGGAAAAGTGATGCCCGAGCTGGTCTGGCTGGAGTCCTCAATGCCCTTTGGGGCTTCCCCCACTCTTCCTTACTCAGTAGAATGGAGTGCCTGTCTTCAGAGCTCATGAAAAATGTTTTAGCACAACGCACATTTTCCCACTAACCCAGATATCATCGTTTTGTTTGGTTTTGTTTTGCTTTTTTAATCTGTTTTTCCCTTTACATCATCTAGAAGCAAAGCCCAGGTTGGTTTTCCATCCAGAAGCTTGTTCTGCCCTCATGTAAAAAGTGCATAGCTAGACTGAGCTGGATATCAAACTTTCAAAGAAGTTTTAATTTCAAAATGTCTGATGAAATTTCTTCTTAACCCCTAAGGTCGCAAAAATAATGGAGGTGTCGGTCTCTTCTGTTTGTCCCTGTGACAAAGGCTTCCCTAAAAGAAGAAATATTAATATCACGCTAGTTCAATCTAATTGACATGGTCGTCTAAATTAGTAAAATATTGAGTTAGTCAATACAGTCCATATTATCTTACTTCTTTCTAGAATAACACAAGTCACATATTAACTAAGGAGGCACTAATAGCATCTTTCTTTTCCAAACTATTTTTACTTTTAATTAAGTGCATGTTTGGGCCTGTATGTGGGTATATAAGTACATGTACCCAGGGAGGTCAGGAAAGGGCATAGGTCACCTGAAGCTGGAGGTACAGGCAGTTGCAAACTTCTGGACATGAATCCTGGGAACTGAACTTGGGTCTTCTGGCAGAGCAGTGAGCCACCTCTCTAGCTCCACTAGAACTTATATGAACCAGCAGATAGTCATTGGAACTGACCCTTTGATGAGGTCAGTGTAAATGTTTCCTGATATAATGGTTTGAAGAAAGAATGACAGCTCCTCACCCTTTAAATGAAACCATTCATCCCGACTAGCATTAGGTAAGAAAGTGAATGGGTGGTGGTGGTGGGGGGGTATCCTGCCTTCTGTAGTTCGCAATCCAACTTAAACAAATATAGTAAAACTAAAATTGTAATTTATCAGAGTGCCCAGCTGACAAGCCCCAGGCTCTTTTTAGTTTTACTTTGTCTAATAAACCCCATTTTTAAGAGTAGTAGAAGACGGTCCAGCAAGATGTCTCAGCAGAAAGAGATGCCTGCCTTGTGAAGCTGCCAGCCAGAATTTGATCCCTGGAACCTATATATAACTAGAAGGACAGAAGCAACTCCCCGAGTTGTCCTCTGACCTCAGCCTGCTGCTGCGACCTAAGTGTATACACACACACACACACACACACACACACACACACACACACCATGACATTATACGACTAATAAATCATTTTTAATATAGGATAGTAGACGGTGGCGCTATCCCACTCACATCAACGTCTAATTGCAAACACACACCACCTTATCACATGACCTGTGTTAGACCCAGAGTTTTCTAGAACTGTCCCAGCAGGAGCAATCTTGCTCTAAATGCCATCCACTCGTCTGCTCTCTGGCTAAACCTTTAGAAGTGCTGAGGGAAACTGTGTCAGTGAGGACAGATTTCTTGACGCTAAGGGTTTTGTGTCCGTTTTATATATTTTGTTCGTTTCCAGGTTCTCTTTGTGTGAGATACGGTCTCACTATGTAGCCCAGGCTGGCCTTGAACTAACAATCTTGCCTCCGCTTTCTGGATGTCCAGTCGTGCCTGGAGTGTTGGACACCTTGGAGTCCCTAGAAAACCACCTAGAAGAAATTAACAGGAAATGAGACAAAAAGGAAATGTGTAAATGTGAACCGAGTCATCGCTTAGGGAAGAAGAAGGCTTTGCCCCGGGAAAAACCTTTACTATTTAAGGGAATGTTGTGTAATAACACAGCCACCACAGCCGTGGCAAATGCAGATTACTGTGCATTTACTTCCATGTTTTCTTCTACGCATTTCATTTGTGTTGGCTTGGATACATTTTGAAGGGGTTGCATTCAATTTACAAGTCAGGAAAATGGGGCAGAAAGGCTATGTAAAATGGAAGACTCGAACTGTACTCAGAACATGCTCTCTCGTGTGCCTGAACCCACAAGGAGCATTAGCACGCCGGCGCCTAAATTTGTGTTTTTGTCTGTATTTTCTGAGATCATCTTTCATTCAGACTGCCAAAGTGACCTATGGTATCTCCTGTCCAAACTGTTCGGGCACTTTATATATTGAATTTCAACCTAGTAGTGTCCAGCGTCCAGTGAGTGGACTAGTCATGATAGTCAACTGACGATAAATCTGGCAATGGCTTTGTTGGAAAGGAGGAAAAAACGAAAGAAAGAAAGAAAGAAAGAAAGAAAGAAAGAAAGAAAGAAAGAAAGAAAGAAAGAGAAAGAAAGAAAGAAAAGAAGGAAGGAAGGA
>NC_022029.1:2512112-2613968 GCF_000317375.1 Microtus ochrogaster | reverse complement strand
CTCTCTCTCTCTCTCTGTGTGTGTGTGTGTGTGTGTGTGTGTGTGTGTGTATGTGTGTGTGTGTGTGTGTTTACATTTGCCAAACCTCCTGTGACTTCAGTATGAACTGCTAGCCTAGCAGCTAGCTGTCTTCCAAGGCCATGCCTGACGGTTCTCCCAGGACTTGGCAATATGTCTTTTGCCCGAACACCAAGCCGCTCCCAATGGACATCCTCTTCTCATCTCAAACCCACACAACTGCATCGTGCTCTTCATTGCAACACTGTCCCCTGTCATACTCAGTGCTGTCACTGTCGTCGAGACTGTGGTTAGACTTCACAAACCTATCTCTCTCTCTCTCTCTCTCTCTCCCCTCTTAGTTTTCCATGCCTCAGATCTGCCTTCCACAATGTGACCTCAGTTCTTCGTGGACTGGCACACCCGGAACTGCCTCATCGTCCTCCAGCCAATCACATCTGGGCTGTTGAATTCACGTGGTTTTCTCTTTCTTAGTTTCCCCGGCAAGATTTCAGCCTCAGTTCAAGCCTAGCCCTCTCTCCCCGCAAGACGTCTCCAAGAACTCACGGTGCCACCAGGTGCCACCATTTCCACCGTGTGAACAAGCGACTCCCCTGACGCTGGCTTCCCATGCAAAGCTCAACACACAACCCATGGCCATCTTTATTTTAAAGATAAGGAAATTAAACTTAAAAAAAAAAATGTTCAATGACTTTCCCGAGGTCATTGCCCTTAATCTATGACAGGGACATTGGGAACCAAGAATTTTTACCTGTAATCCAGATTAAAAAATCAGACTCTGGTCTCCAAAGAGGGCCAAAGAGTTCTTTCTTCTTCTTTTCAGCCTCCTATATGTTCAGTGGAGAATTGGGACATCATACACATTCAAAAATTGACAGTGGGGTAAAGAGAGAGAAGAGCAAGAGGGAAGAGGGTAAAAGCCTGAAGTACAGGGAAACCTTTGGAGCTCAGAATCCCTAGGTCCTCGTGGATGGCCAGCAGCCAAGGCCCACCACCTACACCAGCACTTTCTGAGAGAAAGGCTGGCTGTGCCTGGATCACACCTTGAGACCGCAGGAACATCCTGTCCCTGCCTCCAAGTCGCTGCTGCCCGCCTTGACCCACCACCCACGGACTTTCCCAAACCAATTCTTGCTGTGTGGTTGGTGACTCAGAACCATCGCTCTTGTCCAAGGTATCCTCTGTAAAGTGCTTCCTTGGAAGAGAAAACGTTTGGGACAGCTGGAAGGGGAGCTCCCCGGCTGCAGCCACAAGGAGCCTTGTTGTGTGTGTGAGAACACAGGACTCTTATTTCCCTCTCTTCCCCTCGGCTGTGTTTATTTAAAGCTTCACTGCCACTGTGGGGTGCGTGCCCAGGACTTCAGGCAGGGCCCTTGGCAGAACCAGGAAGCAGGCCCAGCACTTACTGCAAGGACCACAGTAGTCATGGGCACAGGCCTCGGGCCAGGAATCAGGGAGTCCAGCCAGGACAGTGGAAGGCATTGGGCAAGAGTTGTTATTGTGTCCTGGGCCACCCTGCAATTATTGTGTTGGCTGTTATGATTTCTGTTTCTATTGCCATTTCTCTTAGTAAATCTGTTCCACCGGTGTCTTATAAGGGAGAACTTTAAAATATTATATATAATATATATTTGTATTTATGTACAATCTTACAGGGATGTGTTGCATATACTTTTTATTTGTGGATTTATCTCTCTTTTTTTGAGACAGAATATCTTGGTTAGCCTAGAACTTAAGATCCCCTGACTCCATCTCCACAACACTAAATGTATGTATTTGTATGTTCTCATATATATACATTGTATTTATATATGTGTGTATATATTTATAGAGAGATTATGATAATTTATACATCAGCTAGGCTGCTAGACTGACTTCTCCAAGGCTCTTAAGAGTAAAACTGATGAAGTTGCTTTCCCAGGTAGCCCAGGAGGAAGGGTACCTGATGGATTACACTCCTCTAGGGCAACCTAATATTTTTTTCTTTCAAATAATTAATGTATATGTCTATGTGGGGCTTGGGATCCCTGTGCTCATAGAGGTCAGAGGACAATTTATTTAAACTATTTCTCTCCTTCCGCCATATGGGTTCCAGAGAACAAAACTCAGGTCATCAGGCTTGGTGACAAGTACCTATACCCTTGAGCCATCTCACTAGCCGAAGACTTGACTTGAGCCATCTCACTAGCCGAAGACTTGACTTAGAAGTATTTGGAAACAGAACCGCAGGAGAGATGCTCACTCCTTGTCCCTTTGCTCCAAAACTTCCTCCCAGTATCTTTTGTGCTGCAAATCTCCCTCCACTACCCTATGCTCAGTCAAGAGCTACAGAGGAAGGAATATGAGAAGTCACCTGACATCAACCTCTCTCTCTCTCTCTCTCTCTCTCTCTCTCTCTCTCTCTCTCTCTCTCTCTCTCTCACACACACACACACACACACACACACACATGTTAGTGAGAACTTTAAGAAGTGGGGGTCAGGGGATAGAGAACTGGCTTGGTGGTTAGGAACACATACTTCTTTTGCAGAGGACCTGAGTTTGATTCTCAGTACCTACACTGGGTGGCTCGCAGCTGCCTGTGGTTACAGCTCCAAGGGGCCCCAGTCTAGGGGCCCAGGCTCTACACTGCCCACCAGTCAGGACATAGGGTAGACTGAGCATGAGTCAACAAAAAGGGTACACTATACGACGCACTGAGGCTCCCAGTGCCACCAGGACAAATGAAGAGGTGTTGGGGAGGTGGGAAAGAAGCAAAGAGGGGTTTTTTGGTGTTGGGTTTTCCGGTTTTTTGGATTTTGTTTGTTTTGTTCTTATTTTTATGTGTTTGCTTGTGTGCCTGCTTTGCTTGTTTGTTTTGTTTTGGTTTAATTTTTTGAATTTTCTTTTGTGTGGGGGCACTGTAGGAGTGTGGGGAGGATATGAGGGGACTGGGAGGTAAGCAGAATTGGGATGCATGATGGGAAACTCCCAAAAAATCAATGAAGTTAAATTTTAAAAAGAAGTCCATGGCTTGTAAGAAACAGCCAGGCTATCGTGCCCGCTGGACCCTTCTCCACAGACACGGATCACCGTGTGTGTTTATTAAACCATCACCGGATCTCCTAGCCAGCATCTGCTTGCCAGCGGCAATCAGGAGCGCCTTGCTTTGGCTTCAGTCTTTTTCCACTTCCATCCCACCAAGAGAAGCTCCAGAGGCCAATGGGAAGCAGGCCCTTGGGAGTTAGGAAACTTGTCTTGATGATCACCACAGTGTGCTTCCCAGACAAGAGGAACACAGCAAGGGTGTTTAGCTCTCAGAGATGCTAAGACTCTGCTGTGATAGGCAGCTTGTCATCCACAGCAGGGCTCTGCCTCAGCTTTTCCTAGTCACTTGAAATCAAACTGGCTTTTCCATTTTCACCCTACCAATGGCTGCTAAGAACCTGGTAATTTGGAGAAAGAGGTGTTGTGGTCCTGTGTCATCCCGGACCATAAACTATCTCTCTGGACTGGCTTGGAGGCACGGGAATAAAGACACAACTAACATGGCTTTATCGGGAGGGAGATTCTCCATGATCCCTCATGAAATCCTGAGTTCACATGCTGAAAAATTCCCCTCGCTTATTTTCCAAACAGCCTTTACACCAAAATGTAAACTGGGGGTGGGGGGGAGGGGAGGATTCATTAGCATTCTGTTTCCTAGGTAACCAAGTAAATGGCTTTTATCACGTCCACATCTACCTATGCCTGCTGTCACGTCTTCCTGCTCGGTGTGCTAGCTCTGTCATGTAGGCCTGAATTAGCACCTCTTTTCAGGCATCCTCCAGATTAAAAAGAAAGGAGCAAAACAGCATCCTGACCCCTTGTTAGGGTAGCAACAGCCTGTCTGAAGGCTACGTGACCACCTCAGGTGCGCCATGGCTTGAGAGCCCGGCTGTCACACCATGTAGAAATATGGGCCTACAAAGAAGGGCATAGCTACAGATAACTGGTTCTAAACTCAATGTGGGAATGAAAATGCAGTGAGGATGGGGGGTTATAGCTCAGTTAATAGAGTAAAGGCTTAGGTTCAGTCCCCAGCACTGCAAAAATTGGCCATAGTGTAGGCATAGTGGAGGCAGGAGGATCAATAGTTCTCAGTAATATCTGGCTACAAAGAAAGTTGGAGTCAAAACTGGGATACATAAGACTCTGTCTAAAAGAGAAAAATGCAGTAAATATGTGGTTACCTGACACTTTTTTAAGTTAAACTCTCGCCTTGAAATAAACCCACACTGTGAAAGGGAGCCCACGCCAGACATTGCCTGGATGGCCAAGAATCAGAGACTGGATAGCCCAGAGACCTAGGGTATAACCAAGCATGACTGCCAAAAAAAAAAAAAAAGAAAGAAACAAAAAATCAATCCAATGATTCCTAATGCTTCTATGTTATCCTGCCAGATCAGTGCCTTGTCATCAGAGGGGCTTCCTCCAACAGCAGATAGGAGCAGGTGCAGAGAGCCGCAGCTAGACATTTCGCAGAGAGAGTCTAAATTGGAGGTCTCCATCAGGTCCCTTCACCTGTCACCTAGGGAACTCTGCTCAAAAGGATGAGCAAAGATTGTAGGAGTCAGAGGAGATGGAGGACACCAGGAAAACACAGCCCACTGAATCAACTAAGCTGGGCACATATGGACTCCCAGAGACAGAAGCAGAAAAGAAGGGGCCCGCGTGGGTCTGCATCAGGCCCTGTGCATGTATGTTATGACTCTTAGCTCGGTGTGTTTGTGGGATTCCTGACAGTAGGAGCCAGTGTGTCTCTGACTTTTCGCCTGCTCTTGGGACTCTTTTCCTACCGGTCGGTTGCCTACTCCAGTCTCGATATGAGGGCTTTTGCCTTGTGTAGGATCCTTCTTTGTTGTGCTTGGTTGTTACCTGAAGAGAAATGGAGGCGAGGTGGATCCAGTGGAGAGGAGAGAAAGGAGGGAGCTGGGAGGGGTGGAGGAGGAAGGGAAAATTGTGGTTTGGGTGTACTGGTGGGTTTTGTTTTTTTGTTTTTTCTCAGTGTTTTTTGTCTGTGCACCATGTTCATACACTGCAGTGAAAACCAGACAGAAGAGGCACTGATTCAGGATGTATTGTGTAAGAGAAGAATCTATTTTCAATTTGAAAGAAAGAAAGAAAGAAAGAAAGAAAGAAAGAAAGAAAGAAAGAAAGAGGGAGGGAGGAAGGAAGGAAGGAAAGAAAGAAAAAAGGAAGGAAGGAAGGAAAGAAAAAAGGAAGGAAGAAAGGAAGGAAGGAAGGAAGGAAAGAAGGAACGAAGGAACGAAGGAAAAAAGGAAGGAAGGAAGGAAAAAAGGAAGGAAAAAAGGAAGGAAGGAAGGAAAAAAGGAAGGAACGAAGGAAAAAAAGGAAGGAAGGAAGGAAGGAAGGAAAAAAGGAAGGAACGAACGAACGAATGAACGAAGGAAAAAAAGTAGTGTGATGATATTGTGAATGATGGGACTCCTCAGGAGCAAATGCGTGGGAACACCTAGGAGGGTCAAGATTAAGGTTAGCCTTTGAGACTGTCTTTGAGGGACTGCCTTGATTGTGTTCGTTGATGGGAGAAAACCCATCTTCATTATGGGCCAGACCTAACTGGAGAATCCCGGACTGTAGGAAGTGGAGTGAGCAAGCAGAACACTAGCATGCAGGGCTCACTCAGCTGCAGCTAACAAGTCTGAAATTTGCAGGCAGGCCAGCTTTCTGGAATCGGGGTAACACCCATCATATCCTCAGTTTCCCCGTCTGTGAGTTAGAGTTGATAGAATACATCATGCAGGTTTGTGGCAAAGAGGAAGAGAGACCTTGTTTGCCAAAGTCATGGTACAGCATTGGCCTGGTGGCAGCACTGCCCTCCTCCTCCTCACTCAGCGTCAAGGACTAGCCTTAGAATAGCAGAGTCCTGGCCGCCATACCCCACAGCCTGTCCTCAGCCTGCAGATGGCCCCTGGCTTACAATGGCTTGACTTGTGGCCTTCTGGTTGTTAAGCTCTCTTTGGTGAGGAAATGACAATCAGAAGAAACCATTTGAGCATGTTGAGACCTTTCCAGGTAGCAATTCACAGTGCCATCTTCTCTCGGGATGGGCGGGAATGGTGACTGCAGCTCCTGTCTCCCCCATGACTAGCAGAGAAAGACTGTGCTGCCAAAAATGGGCTGTTCAGGAGCCTGGGTGTGTTCAGCTTACAATATTTTCCACTTGGGCTGATTATATCGTAGCCATATTGTAAGTGGAGGGGCATCTGCCATGGTTAGTTTAGGCCGGAAGAGTGTCCCTATGACTCGCTCAGCGTACTTTCTTATTGAAGCCAGGATTACCAGTCCAGGGATGGTACCACTCACTACAGGGCTGGGCCAACAAATCAATCACTAATTAAGAAAATACCCTACATCTTGACCCTATGGAGACATTTGCTTAATTGATGTTCCCTTCTCTCAGATGACTTTAGCTTGTGTCAAGCTGACATGAAACGATCTGGCACATAAAGCAGAGAGTGACTGAGTCACTGCATGAAGGATTACCGCAAAACAAGAATCAAAAACAGAAAGTCTGTTTACAGGGAGGGGAATTACAGGGATGAGAAAATTAACGTTGTTAATCTTGACGATCTCAACAAAAAAATGTTCAGAAGGTGACCTTGCCCTTAGCTGCAATAGTTTATCAGGACCACCTCAACAAGGACCTTAGTCTGGAGCCCAGAGTCTGGAAACAATGGAACTCTGGTTTCATCTGAGGCCTCTATCCTAGGCTTGAAGAAGGTCAGCTTCTCCCCATGTCTGTCCGTGAACATGACATGCATTCTGTCTCCCTCTCTCTCTCTCTCTCTCTTTCTCTCTCTCTCTCTCTCTCTCATCTGACCTCTGTCAATCTCTGTTTGTCTGTCCGTCTCTCTCTTGTGTGTGTATGTGTGTCTGTGGGTGTGCACGTGTGCACACACTCATCATGCTTTTTACTTTCTTCTTTTTGTAAGATTTTCATAAGATTGGATTCACCAGTGATGACTGCATTTTCAGCTTAAACATGACCTTATTTCCAAATACGCTCACATTCTGCAGTACTGGAGGGTCAACACATTCCTGAATTTCACAGGAAACATAATTCACGGCCCCTAATTTACCAATTGTGCTCACACGGGGGCACTAGCTAATCTGTGTCATTGTTTCACACACACAAACACACACACACACACACACACACACACACCACAATGAATACACACCAGTCCTTAAAGGGACCTGGCCCTGCTCACACCACAGCTCAGGCATGGCATTGCAGCCTGCAGAAACTGAGGCATCAAAGAGTTGAAGCAGTGATCATGTCAGCCGAGGGCCTCCGGATGGAAAGGAAGCATGTAGCTTGACAGTCAGGATGGGCCAGGGTAGCCCTCTCAGCTCTCTTATCTATAGAGATTGTGTTGCGGTTTACTGTATATAAGCAGCACCTAAATTCAACAGCCCAGAGTGTGCAAACTAAGTCAATAAGGGGCATGCATTTCAGAGAGAAGAAACAACAAGCGTTTACTCATCACAAAAGGCAAACAGAAAAGCATCTAAAGCCTGCTAACAAAGAAGCCAAACCACTCTAAATTCTGAACAGGTTTCTAACTCCGAAAGGGCAGCAAATCACGTTACTTATCATTTAAAAATAACCGGGATTTAAGAAACGAAATTAGACAAGTGATTAATGCATCAACTTCAGCCAGAGTTCCTTTGATAGTTGGGAGAAAATAAAAGCCAGCCAAGAAATAAACATTTCAGATTCAGGTGCCTTGCAATCTGTGCTCCAAATGTTCCCCTGAGTTTGGGAAGAGGTGTCCTGTGCTGCATACACAGCAACCAGCTTTCTGGCTCCAATAAGTTACCTTCAAAATAAGAGCATCGGCAGAAGAAGAAACAACCGCCACGGGCAAAAGGCTTCCTGAGGCAAACACAGAAGCTAGGACCGGGCCAGGAAATAGGCTGGTGGCGAAGGTCCTCAGGGTGCTGCGTAGACACCTTTGTGGTTTATTGGTTTGTTTGCTTGGTTGGTTAGCTGGTTGGTTGGTTTTTTAACTTGCTAATTCTATTTATGTTAGAAATCCAAGGACAGCAAAGAGCCTTTTGACGTAGTAAGAAAAAACCCAACGTGGGTGATAGAACAGTCTATGCAAAGAGACAAAAAGAAAGAAGCAAGTGGTGAGATAGGGAAGGGCTCCTTAACCCCTTTCTGCTTGCAGCTAGTTTGAACCTAAGAAACTTTTCCACAACCCAAAGTATGTAGGGACAGAAAAATACACATTAAACCAAATATTGATTGATAATAAATCATAAATAATTTGTTAAGGAAACCTTTGGCATACATATGATTTCACCACTTTGTAAAGACAAAAGTAAGTTTATAGACTAATGAGAAGAACAAGCTTCTTTTTACATAAAAATAAAGAAATTTTGGCTGAATATGGGATGCTGCAAAGAGTTGATAGATACTTTATCTCCCAAGTGCCTGTGCTAAGAACATTATATTTTATAAATACACAAAAATGTTTAGGGCCATTCCAGAAATTTTTGGAAAGTCTGTTCTAATCCCAAGCTAAACTTGGACATGGGATTCCCCCTCTTTATGCTGGGAATGTGTTTTATTACCATCGGTTATTAAAGAAGCTCCGACAAAACTTCATCTAATTGTTTTTGATGAAGCTACTTTGAGGAGCTCGAACAGCAATTTTCAAAAACTCAAACATTCTAGCACAATATAATACAAAGATATACTAATTTGATGCTTACACGCATCCCTGGTGCCAGAAGAGGCCAGAAGAGGAAGTCAGGTCCTACAGAGCTGCAGTTACAGAAGGATGTGAGCTGTGATATGGGTGCTAGGAACGAACCCTGGCTCCTCTAGAAGAACAACCAGGGCTCTAAACAGCTGGGCCATTTTTCCAGCTCAAGATAAAATTTTGAGGAAGTGCCTTTGGTAGGGTTTTTTTTTTCAGTTTTTTTTTTTTTTTTATTGAGAAAAGGAAAAAAAAAAAACAAGTTTCTGCCTCCTCCCAGCCTCCCACCTCCCTCCCCCTCCTCCCATCCTTCTCTCCCTCCTCCCACCCTTCTCCCCCTCCTCCCACCCTTCTCCCCCTCCCTCTCCAATCCAAAGAGCAGTCAGGGTGCCCTGCCCTGTGGTAAGTCTTAGGTCCTCCCCCCTCCGTCCATATCTTGGAAGGTGAACATCCAAACTGGCTAGGCTCCCACAGAGCCAGCACATTAAGTAGGGTCAAAACCCCGTGCCATTGTCCTTGGCTTCTCATCAGCCCTCATTGTTCGCCATGTTCAGAGAGTCCGGTTTCATCCCGTGCTTTTTCAGTCACAGTCCAGCTGGCCCTGGTGAGCTCCCAGTAGATCAGATCCACTGTCTCCGTGGGTGGGTGCACCCCTCGTGGTCCCGACTTCTTTGCTCAGGTTCTCCCTCCTTCTGCTCCTCACTGGGACCTTGAGAGCTCAGTTTGGTAGGGTTTTGAATGCCGCAATGAAACACTAGGACCTAAAGCAAGCTGGGGGGGAAAGGGTTTATTTGACTTTGACTTCCACACTGGAGCACACTGAAGGAAGTCAGGACAAGAATTCAAAACAGGACAGAAACCTGAAGGCAGGAGCTGATGCAGAGGCCATGGAGGGGTGATGCTTACCGGCTTTCTCCTTATGGCTGGCTCAGCCTGCTTGGTTATAGAACCCAGACTACCGGCCCAGGGATGGCGCCACCCACAATGAGCTGGGCCCTCCCCCATCGATCACTAAGTAAGAAAACCTACAGGTTTGCCGACAGCCTACTATTAGGGGGTCATTTTCTCAGTCGAGCTTCTCTCGTCTCAGATGACTATCCAGCACAGGAAACAAATATATTTGACCTAACTGAAGGATTATATAGCATATATATCTATTAAACATGACACGGTACCAAATAACACGTACCAAGTTTTATGCTTGTATGTTTCTGTAGAAAAAAAAAAAAGTTAGTTTTTGACTGAGAACAAAGCTCATGGGGTGGAGTGCTTGCCTAGCACGGAGGAATCCCTGAGTCTGAGACCCAGCAGCAGGCAAAATACAAGCATGGTGACCCGGGAGGTGAAGGTGGGAACATCATAAGTTCAAGGTCATCCTTGTCTACATACCAAGATCAAGGCCAGTTTGAAGTAAGCAAGACCTTCCTCACAAATAATAATAGTGATAAATTTGCTTTCAAATGTCAGATTTTTAAACCTGAAAGACAGTCACGGGATAAACTAAAGCCAACCGACAAAGAAGGGTTCAGCCACACTCTCCACAGAGAGTCCTGAGGAGTGCCTGTACTGAAGACTGTTATTTCATCTTTTAAATCAACACAAAAGAGAAGTAGGAGGAGAGAGAGGAGATTTGGGATTCAGTTCACTGTTCTCTCCTGGGCATCCTGTTCCTCATTTATAAAAGCAAGGCCTGGCAGCAGAGTCTCCAACGGCACAGCTCTTAGCACAACCCGTTTCCCCTAGGCCCGGCCAAGGGTCTTTGTCAGTCCTGTTTCCAAAGGAAACCAGAGATTTGGCAAGCCGTCCCGCTCCGTCTTGCAGAGTTCCAAAGCCTGGCAGCTGGAGGACCGTTCAGAGCTTTTGTCTGCAGTGTTATCCAAGATGGGGTGAATGTGCTTCTGAACTCTGAGGCCTCGAGGTGAACCCTACTTCCTTCCACCTGCCCCAACGGCCGACTCTGACATTGCTCCTAACCTGTCCGTAGCAAGGAATAACAATGTTCCCTTCGTGGGCTGAGGGACCGGTGAAAAGCCAGTACACGGAGGCTAACCATTGGTGCACCAATTCCCTTGCTGGAACTGTTTCCTCCCAGGATACTAGAGGGATGAAATAGCCTGTCAATCCTGAGAAGCAGGGAATGAAAAAACAATGAAACAAAACCAAAACCCAAAATAACGATCATGAGTTAACTTGAGAGAAAGGGGCGTGACTCCCTCCATGCCCGCTTCCCTCCCTGCAGGCAGCAGATTCTTTTTTTTTTTTAAATATTTATTTATTTATTATGTATACAGCATTCCTTCCATGTATGCGTGCAGGCCAGAAGAGGGCACCAGACCCCATTACAGATGGTTGTGAGCCACCATATGGTTGCTGGGAATTGAAATCAGGGCCTTTGGAAGAGCAGGCAATGCTCTTAACCTCTGAGCCATCTCTCCAGCCCCCAAGGCAGCAGATTCTTCTTCTTCTTCTTCTTCTTCTTCTTCTTCTTCTTCTTCTTCTTCTTCTTCTTCTTCTTCTTTTTTTAGTTTTTCGAGACAGGGTTTCTCTGTAGCTATGGAGCCTGTCCTGGCACTAGTTCTTGTAGACCAGGCTGGCCTCGAACTCACAGAGAGTTCAGAGAGGCCTGCCTCTGCCTCCTGAGTGCTGGGATTAAAGGCGTGTGCCACCACTGCCTGGCAAGATTCTACTTCTTGATCACATCTCTTTCAAACAAATGTTAAAAGCTCTTTGACATTGGGAAAGCTCCACTGTTGACCTGAGAATGAGACCCAGAAACCTACCCTCAACAGAAGATATGCAGTGATTAATGAATCAACAGGTTTAATCCCTACAGCAGATCAATGGGCTATAGATAGAACTAACTGAAGTACCCTCCCCCCTTTTATTGGACTATTTCCAATAGAGAGAGCATATGACAAGTTTTTGACAATTTCAAATCCGTGCAAAGATGTTTGTGACAATATGGTATCTGAAATGTACCTGAAAGTGCAGTTTTCAGATGCAAATAATTGGCCAGCAACAAGTGTGTGTGCGTGTGTGTGTGTGTGTGTGTGTGTGTGTGTGTGTGTAAATGGATGGAAGGAGAAAGAATAGGAGAGATGGGAAAAAAGGGGGAAAGGCAGAAAAGAGGGAAGGAGAAAAAGGGGGAGAACCTAAATTTTCAGTAACCAAAAAGCTGCAGGTGAATGCATCAACTTTTTTCTTTTTTGATGTACATATGATTAATTCTGAGCACTTAGAGACGAGATACTGGAATGCCTTGGGGCCAGCTTGGCTTTGGGTACCGTCATTTCCTAGCTATGCGATTCTGGCCAGGTTTCCTGACTTCTCTAGGTACCAGGCTCCTCCCTATGAAGCTAATGGGATAACAACTAGAGCTACCTCGATGTGAATACAGATGTGAATTGATGTTACAATGTTACAGGTGCGACTAGACATTACAATGTTCCAGGTGAATAGATGTTACAATGTTACAGATGTGAATAGCCTGTACAGGTGTCAATGGACGTTACAATGTTGCAGATGTCAATAGATGTTACAATGTTGCAGGCATCAATAGACGTTACAATGTTACAGGTGTAAATGTTAATGCTTGGCACAGTGTTTGTGAAATAATAAGATCCAATGTTGTTAATGTTGTTGCTAGAACAATGTCAATTATACCTGGTTTCTGAGGATACTACGCTTTCTGCTCAAGCTCTGTCCTCCAATGTGGCTGCCTTAGGAAACAGAAAAGAATTGAGAAAGTAATTAAAGTTGCACGAGATCCTAAGTGTGAGCTCCTAACCCAATAGGACCAGCATCTTTTATAAGGAGACACATCAGAAGAGCTTTACGCCACGCCCAGCAAATAGATCTCTTGAGTAAACACCCCAGCAGGGGCTTCACCTCATAACGAAGTCTACCATGCTAGCACCTTGACCTGGGGCATCCCAAGCAAGCAAACACACCCTGTTCATATATCTTTTACTCCCATTTCCATGCAGCCAGAGTTCTTCTTACTACATGAGTTTTTCTCACCCAATGAAGGATACACAGTGTTCTTATTTCCTTGTGGTTGCTGTGATAGACACCATGGTCAAAGCAACTTAGGGAAGGAAGGAACTATCTCCGTTTACAGTTCCAGATTGTCACGGCCACCCTCGTCCCGCAAGGATGACGCGACCACCGGAGCTCTTCTCACTGCAGTTTTATTCCAGGACTTTTTACACTTCTCTCTTTCTTCCCCTCTCTCTCCTCTCTCCTTTTCCTCTCTCTTTCTCTCTTTTCCCCTCTCTTCCCGGGCAAACCTCTCCCAGCCCTTAAGTAGGCATGGGCTGCCAATCCTGGATTGCCAGGTGGGCACTGCCCATAGGTTCACGCATATGCAGGCAGCTGATGATCATTGCGTGATCATAGCATAGGTCAGGCCTTAGCCATCTCAGGAGTTGATTATACATCTCCATCAGGTGTGACACCACACAGCTCGCTACATCAGATCACACTCTACCTTGGAGGGACGTCAGGGCAGGAGCTCACAAAGGGGCTGAAGCAGAAACCAGAAAGGAACACTATTTGCTGGCTCACTCCCTGGCTTTTCTTCTGACTCATGCATGCTGATTTTCTTTTACATCCCAGGACCACTGCCTAAGAATGGTGCCTCCCACAATGGATTGGGCCCTCCTGCATCGATTAACAAGACAGTCCCTCACAGACATGCTCACCCAACTGCTAAAGACAGTTTCTCACAGACATGCTCACCCAACTGCTAAAGACAGTTTCTCACAGACATGCTCACCCAACTGATAAAGACAGTCCCTCACAGACATGCTTGTCCAACTGATAAGGACAGTTACTCACGACAGGCTCGCCCAACTGATAAAGACAGTAACTCGGCTAAAATTCTTTGCCAGTGATGTTTAGACTGTTATCAGGCTGGCAGGCAATGCTAACTAGGACACATGGGTTAACTAACAGACCCTGGTTGGAAAACAAGGCTGTGTGACATTGTTGTCCACTCAGGTTTCCAACCATGACCCATGCCAGAAGCAGCAGAGATAGACTGCAATGAAGACTGAAGAATGGAAATACAAGCGAGCAGTGCTGGGGATAGAATTCAGAGGTGTAAACAGCCTAGTTTTAAGAAAGTAAGTATGATTCTAGTCCTTGATGCCAGCTCAACCATACAATTCAACAATCTCCTTTGCAGACTTCAGCACGGGGCCCCTACTCTGGATATGTGACTGGTTTTATACATCATCTTCTGTGGAAGGAACCTGTAGGGTATCAGTTACTTCCTGTATTACCTTTGCTCATTTCCACATCAAAATCTGGGTACAGAAACATACTTTTCCCCCATTTAAAGCCAAACTTGTAATTTAATATGGAGCTATTGTAAGTAACAGAGGCTGATGGGTTTGTGCCTCTTCCACCAGAAAGCATATTGGTTCCACATTTTTGGATATGCTATCCGCACTAAGTTAGGGACCAGGTATGAGAGATGGCTAATTTGAAGTCCATGAACTTAAGCTTTAGAGCATGAATGTATAGGAATCCATGGGTCAATTGGGAAACCAGACGTATAAAAACTGCACCACATCTGACAGACCCCATTAAATCAACAGAATGACTAAGGATGAGATAGTGGGGTATGCATCTCAGAAATGCAGTCTCACAGGTTCAAAATCTCAGCCTACCTCTTCCCTGGCTGTATGAATATGGCCAGGAGAATTTCCCCTTTAGGGCTCAGCTTTGCCAGCTATAACATAAGGAAAATGTTACCCTAGCTTGTCAAACTGTGAGGATTATGTAAGCCAAAGACTAGAATGCTTCACCTGTGATGAGCACATGGCACAGATCGGAAACCTCAGAACCTGGAAGTCAAAGGTAGGAGAAGCTGTAATTTGAAGACATTCCACACAGTAAGCCCTCTCCTGGCCCCCATCCCCACTTGCAAAATAAAGTGGGAATGGGACTCTAGATCACTCAACAGAGTAGTCGCCTAACATGCACAAAGCTCTGGGTTTGACTCCTAGCACCATACAAACCAGGCGTAACAGAGCCTGGTTATAATCCCTGCACTCAGGAGGGAAAGCAGGAGGATCAGACACTCAAGATCATCCTTGGCTGGATAGGGAGTTTGAGACCAGCTAAGGCTACCTGGACCCTGTTTCAAAAAGAAAGGAAGGAAGGAAGGAAGGAAGGAAGGAAGGAAGGAAGGAAGGAAGGAAGGAAGAGAGAAGAAGAAAGAAACATAGGAAGGAGAGAGAGAGAGAGAGAGAGAGAGAGAGAGAGAGAGAGAAGAAAAAAGAAACATAGGAAGCTTATTCTTTCAGTGGGTGAACCCATCATGGTCTTGACCTTTTTGCTCATATTCTCACTCCTCCCACTCTTCAACTGGACTTTGGAAGCTCAGTCCAGTATTCTGATTGGGTCTCTGCCTCTGTTTCCATCAGTTGCTGGATGAAGGTTCTATGGTGATATTTAAGATATTCATCAATCTGACAACAGGGCAAGATTGGGCCCCCTCCCCTCTATGCTTAGGGTTTTTGGTGGGGTCATCCATGTGGATTCCTGAGAATTTCTCTAGAGTCAGGTTTCTTCTAACCCTATAATGGCTCCCTCAATCAAGATATCTCTTTCCTTGCTCTCATCTCTGTCCTTCCTCCATCTCGACCATCCCATTCCCTCAAGTTCTCCTCAATCCTCCCCTTCTCCTCTCCTCTCCCCCTTTACCCTCTTTTCTCCTGAGCTAATAGGAGCTCACCAACTCCAGCCAAACTGAGAAAAAACCAGCATAAGACCAAAGTAGTCCCTCTGAATGTGGCTGACAGTTGCATGGCTGGGGCAGACTGAGGGGCCACTAGCAGTGGCACCAGGATTTATCTCTACTGCATGTACTGGCTTTTGGGGATTTTAGTCTCTTGGGATGTATACCTTGCTCAGCCTAGATATAGTAGGGGAGGGCCTTGGACCTTCCAAAAAGCAATGTGCCTTACCCTCTCTGAGGATAAGAAGGGATGGGGGGGGCCTGGAGAGATGGCTCAGAGGTTAAGAGCACTAGCTGCTCTTCCAGAGGTCCTGAGTTCAATTCCAGCAACCACATGGTGGCTCACAACCATCTATAATGAGATCTGGCGCCCTACTCTGGCGTGCGGGCATACATGGAGGCAGAATGTTGTACACATAATAAATAAATCAATCTTAAAGAAAAAGAAGGGATTAGGGTGGGAGGGTGTGTAGAGGGAATGGGAGGAAGGAAGAGAGTGGGAACTTGGATTGGTATTTCAAAAAAAATCTAATAAATTTAAAAAAGAAAGAAAGAAAGCTTTTAAACTGTAAATGACCATTTGTGGGTGTTTGAGTCACCTGTTGAATGGCTAAATTAGACCTTATAGCTTTATTTATTTATTTATTTATTTATTCCTTTCTTCCTTTTCCAATCTACATCTCTTGCCTTATGATTCAGCCTTGACGGGGCGTTTGTTCTGTCTTCATACCATCTCCAAAACCTCACCAGCTGTGAGTAGAAAGGTTTAGACATTATATGACCTTAGAACTTCCTTTCACAGAATCAGGAAAATTAATTACACACATATACGTATATAATATGTACAAAAATTAATTATATACACACACTCCCCATCCTGGTTATCAAGAACTTGAGTGGCCTCTCCCTGGGAATGCCACCACAGCCTCTCTTTACATTCTGCCAGCACTACGATGGCCTCCAGATCCCTATGGTAATGGCCCAGCCATGGAAATGTACTCATCTAGAAGCCAGAGTATCGGCTTGCACCAGATGAAGCAAAACCAGAATCCTGCAAGCCTGGTGGACTTGGAAATCTACCAAATCACTTCACTCGATCAACCCAGCAGTTGTAGGTATGTAAAATGTAAATATTTCGTTTTATAGTTTATATGGGGTGTTTTATAGAGCAGAGAAATCAGAACACCCTTTCCATGGCAGTGTAACTTTACCATGCTCTAATATGGCTCAGCTGGTCTCCCCCGTGTCCCCTTATCAGTGGGTAAGCAGTGGCTGGACATGCATGAAAGCTTCTGCCATTCCTCACGGAGAATCCTGGAGAGCACTGGGTCAGGAAAGGGCGTGTGTAAGTGAAAAGCAGGTGTGAGAGCTCTCGCTCACATGCATCAACGTACAGACCTCAGCTTAGAAACTTTACGTGGGGGCTGGAGAGATGACTCAGTGGTTAAGAGCACTGGCAGTTCCTCTAGAGGTCCTGAGTTCAATTCCCAGCAACCACATGGTGGTTCATAGTCATCTATAGTGAGATCTGATGCCCTCTTCGGGTGTGCAGGTATACATGCAGATAGAACGCTCATATGCATAAAGTAAATAAATCTTTTTAAGAAAAGAAGTTTCGATGGAACTTAGGGTAGGAGGACTAAGGGATATATGAGTACCTAGAAAGCACACGGAACTGGGTTTGATGCCCAGAAATACACATGTACACATGCACACACACACACACACACACACACACACACACACACACACACACATTGCAGGTTCCAGCAGTGTGCTCCCACAATCTCAGTGCTCAATGCTGAGGCAGGAGAATCACCAGCTTAAAGCCAGCCTGGCTACACAACCAGAATAAGTATTGGGGACAGGAGCTACATAGCCTAAGGGAAAGGTTTACCGTCCTAAAAGAAGCCCTACCCAAGATGTACCACTTGCTAAGGGAACTTCAGCTCCCTGTGTGCACTGTACCCACTTAACCCTGCATGAAGTGAGCACCGGGAGAACCTCTCTCAACATTCATGCACCATTCCAAGTGCCGGCGCCAGCAATCCTCACTATAAAGCCAATGAGGGAAGCCATTATTGTCACCACCCGAAGAGGAATTAGAAGCACAGAAAGATGAAGCCACGTGGCTCAGATCCTCAGGCAATTCATTGATGGTGCCAGCAGAGGCTTCAGCCTTCAGAGGCCTACCCATAGTGACCTTCGGCCAGGCACCTCCTAAAGGCTCCACATCCTTAAACCTTCAAACCTAAACTGAGGGTGGAACAGAGGGAGGCGTTTCCAATGCCAACCAGGACAGCTGTATCAGGAGTCTCCATTTATTCACTCAATAATAGTAAGTGACTCCGGGCAGAGAAAATACCGTTCTCGCCTTCTTCAGGAAAATGGTCAATGTATTAAAAGGTGATCTGAGGCTCCACCATGGAGGGCCACACAGAGGAAAAACACGGTTTGCTTATAGTCTTCCATCAGCCAGACGTGTGAATGAGGCAGTCAGCCTACCTATTATCCTTACCCACCTGAAAGAGCTCAGCAAAGATCATCTTGCCCAGTCCCCAGGAGCCTCCAAAATGGCCCAGGAATTGGATAAAATTTTGTTGTTTTAAGCCATTCAGTTTTGAGATAGTTTATTGAAAGGAAAATGTTTAATGACTAGTCAGTGTAGCTCCACCAATGGAGCTATATAAGAAAGAGAAAGGATCCTGCTCTTCTTTATAAGATGGGCCAAGAAAGCTGTGCATAGGTGACTTTGAGAAGTGATGGACCAAAACAAGCTTGCCAAGGAGCTCCAAACTGCAATAGGAGAGAGGACAATGAGGTTATCTTGATTCCAGAGTGGGAAAGTTGGAAAAAGAGAGCAGAGGGGCAGACACAGCCTCCTCAGAAAGTCTAGAGGAAGGAGACATCCACACGGTAAGATCATCCTTCTTTAAAGTCTAGGAAGCAGGAAAATCAGTAGTGATCTAGAATTCTCAGCTAGAATAGTTCTTACTTCCTGCTCCAACCCTCTTCCACACCAAGTTACTCTCCTTGGTGAACTTCAGTTGGCCTGAACTTCAACTTCACTTCCTTCGGAAGCCTCCCATCGTGCACTGTATTGGGCTTCCCCAAAATTCATAGTTGAATCTGGTCCCTAATGTGATGGGATTTGGAAGTGGAGTCTTTGGGGGGTAATAAGAGATAGGTGGTTACAGGAGAGTGGGGTCCCAGGATGGGATTAGTACCCTTAAAAGAAAAGATGTCAAAGGACCATATGAGGACCTAAGAATCATCAACTAAAAGCCGAAAGTGGAGACCTCGGCGGGAGCTGAATCTTCTTGCAAATTGGCCTAATGCTTCCAGCCTCTGGAACTATCTAGGGCTTAAGTCCATAGTTGGTGGCATTTTTTTCATGCAGTCCAACAGCATAAAATGCCACCGTGACACATTTATGAACATATCAGCAATAGTGTCCTCCTCCTCTTTCCTCCGTTCGCAGCGCTTCCCACACTCTGCAGATAATCTCTTCTATCTGGCTTCCACCAGTCCATGAGCCTCATGAGGACCAAGATCTGCCTCACCCCTTACCTCAGGCACAGTGGCACACAGTGCTCCAAATGTGTCACTCCATGTGACAGCCCAAAGGATGTAAGGAAATAAATCACCAGCTAACTCTGGACAGAGCTATAGAAATAGCTCACAACTTTTTGCCAAGTTTGCTGTTTCTCTGTTATTTCAATTGGAAGAATTGATTTGAAAGCATCTCCTAATTTGCTGTCTGAGGAGATGGCTTATAGCCGGCAAACAAAACGAACTCATTAGCAGATTATTCTGTGTGAGGATCCAGAACAGTCTGAGCGCTAAGCCTTCCAGGTGGTTCCATTTCCCTAAATTCCTCCAGTGAGTCAGTTACATGTGCTAATTTTACAGTCTTTGCAGTGCTCTGGAACATTTGTCCACTTTTGCATCAACCTCACCAGCCCTTCACTTTGTTCCACTGATAAACCAAGACTCAGCAAAGCAAATGACTTGCTCAAGGTCATCAAATCGCAAGAGATAGAAAGGCTAGGCCATAATTCTTCTATGTACGAGCCCAGGATTTGCTGGGAGGAAGGCATACAGAATTCAAAAGTCCTTGATCTGAACTATAGAATACTTGTCTCCCACTAAAATTGAATGCACAGAAACATAAATATTTTACAGTTCTATATAGGAATATAAAAGACAGTAGAGAAAGTCTAGTATTTTTTTTTTACCAGAAATTTTCTGCTTTTAAGTGTGTCCCAAAGTGTCAATTGCTCTTCTCTGACGTCTTTTAAACAAAAGTACATGACACTTCCTCTGTACCAAACATCTGTCACCATGTCAAACAGAATTGCCAAGCTTGTCTGCAGTGCTCAGTGCAACAGGATTCCTAGGGCTCCATATCTCATCTGTGGAGTTAACTGGAGACTTGAGTTACTTCTTTGCAGACATGGATGCCATCTTGATTGACAGCTAGAAACTTGAAGGAAAGACAATTGTCCCCCATATTTGATCTGCCACACCAATCCACCAAAGGGTGATCCTTTCTTTCTAAGCTTAGTCACTAAGCAGTTCTTAACCTGTGAGTCAAGACCCTTTGTAGGTCCATGTCAGATACTGTGCTTATCAGATGTTTACATTCTGGTTTATAACACCAGCAAAATCACAGTTGTGAAGTAGCAATGAAATAATTTTATGGTTGGGGGTCATCACAACGTGAGGAACTGTATTAAAGGACCACAGCATTGGGAAGGCTGCGAACCAATGGCTTAGTGCCTGAGCTAACCAAACATTTAGGAGACAGCAGCAAGCCCCAAAGACCCCTGACAGCACCAAGGTTTCTGGCCATCCATCTGCATGGAGGCAAGTTCAATGTCAATTATCCCATCAGGCAAGATGAGAAGGCTTCCTTCTAGACACGTACCTCACTCTTTCCCATAACTGGATTCCTTGCTTCGTCTCACGGTAAGGTCTGGGAAGCAGTTGTCAAATGTCAAAACTCAGTTATAGAAGACGTGTGTGTGTGTGTGTGTGTGTGTGTGTGTGTGTGTGTGTGTGTGAGTGACTGAGTCCACAGGTAGGAATACTGGAGATGTGTTGGCTAGATTCCCCAGTTGTGGCCAAGTCTGAGAAGAAAAGCAAAGACTTAACCTACAGCAGTAGGGAACAAAATGAGAGTAAATGGGGAAGGAAGCCATCTTTGTCAAACTCTAGTACATTGCCTAGCCTGTTTTCAACATGGCTGCTTGTGAACCTGTGTGTGTAGGTTCACCCAGCCCTGATTCAGCCTTGCCTCTTTGATCATCCCATCACTGACTGGTGATCTCACAGGGGTAGAAGGGTACCACCATCTTAGCCTCATGCTAATGGCCTCAGTGTCTTCGTGGCTCTTGAGTGTATTCTCTAGCCCTGGCTTCATCTGTGTTGGAGTCGGAGAGGCACCTATTCAGTGGCAGCATCTCTGCTTACACCTCCTGGAGACATGGAGACAGTTTTAAACTCAACATTTCCAAGTGGAAGATCAGGATTTCCTGTTCTGCTTCCAAAAAAAATTCTGTCCCTCTTCCATGCCAGTAAAAGGAGTCCCAATGCACACATCCAATCTTTCTCTCACTGCCCCCCCCCCAAGTCTTCTCATGCACACATCCAATTTGTCTCCTAGACCCATCAGCACATTCTCCAAAGCACATCAGGAGCTGGGCAATTTATGTCCATCTCTCTGGTTGTTCTCCTAATCCTGACCATCATTATATCTCCCTAGACTATAATAAACAAGTTGAATGGGTCTCCCTGCTCCCATTCCTGCCTTCCTGTGATCCATTTTCCACAGAACAGCCAGGCTGATATTTTGAAACAAACCTCAAATCCTCTTTCCCCTCTCCTTTCTCTCTCTCTCTCTCTCTCTCTCTCTCTCTCTCTCTCTCTCTCTCTCTCTCTCTCTCTCTCTCTCTCTCCCCTCTGAAATCCCAAAGGCTTCCCATGGCACTCAGAATCCATACTTCTTGTTCTTGTTCTGTCTTCTCAGACATCCCTCCCCAGGCATGTTAGCCTCCTTCCCAGCTCTTTCATTATACTTTGGGGTTCTTTTTTTTTAAATTGATGTTCCCTCTACCAAGAATTCTGAGGCCAGCTTTCTCTAGATTTCAACTATCCAATTCCTTGTCAGCCTTAAAGTTCTTGATATAAATGCCAGTTGCTCAGAAAAGTGTTCCTTAGCCACCTTGGTGACAACAACATCCTGAGTCATCCTGATTCATTAGACTTGGTTCCTTCACAGAACTTCATCACAGCACATAGCACCATCTTCAAGGTCCAGAACAGGCCTGGGCTGGTGGTATGCTGGGTGCTCAACAGACAATTGTTAAATAGATGCATAAATTAGTCGACTAATGATCCCAGTAATCACCCCTCTTATAAAATGAAATAAGTTTAAAAAAGAAATTCAAGCAACTCTGAGAACAGTGAAGTGCCGTTTCGGGCACACTAGGCTCTGAATGGGCTCTCTTTCGTTATCACCTTTGATAAATTCAAGCAATATAAAAACTCTCAGCCAGAGCTGGGCGGTGGTGGCGCACGCCTGTAATCCCAGCACTTGGGAGGAGAGGCAGGCGGATCTCTGTGAGTTCGAGACCAGCCTGGTCTACAGAGCTAGTTCCAGGACAGGCTCCAAAGCCACAGAGAAACCCTGTCTCGAAAAATAAAAAATAAAAAAAATAAAAATAAAAAATAAAAAAAACTCTCAGCCAGCAGATTTCACGAAAGGCTTGGCAAGTGCACACCCTCGAGAGAAATTCAGCACCAGTCTGAGCTGGGAGATAGTTGTATTAGTAAAGAAACCCTGTCTCAAAAACCCAAAAGAAAAAAAATGGGAATTCATCATTTGGGAGTTCTGGAGACCAAAGGTCTGGACACGGGTCTTATGGGCTAAATGTCCACAAGTCTACTCATGTTCCTTGGTGACACTGCAGCGAGCATTTGTCTTCCTGGCTTTTTTTTTTTCAGCTTTTCAGGACCACCCATGCATCCCTTGCCTAGACCATCCCGCATTTCCAAAGCACTTGGCTCAGATTGCATCTCCCATCATCCTGTCTCTTCTTTTTTTATTTTATTTTATTTTATTTTATTTTATTTTATTTTATTTTTTTGGTTTTTCGAGACAGGGTTTCTCTGTGGCTTTGGAGCCTGTCCTGGAACTAGCTCTGTAGACCAGGCTGGTCTCGAACTCACAGTGATCCGCCTGTCTCTGCCTCCCGAGTGCTGGGATTAAAGGCATGTGCCACCATCGCCCGGCTCATCCTGTCTCTTCTTGCACTTTAGCCCAGTCTCCCTCTTATGAAAAACCCTTGGGACTACCATACCCATCCATATAGACAAGCATCATCTTCCCATCTCACGGTCCCTCATCACACATTAAAGTCTCCCTTTCATGTAATGTCATGGCAATGCTTTCCATTGTCAAAAAAAAAAATACTGAGAAATCCAAGATACTATTGCTTATTTGAATCACAACTATCATTTTTTTACCATATTAGAAATTTAATTTTTTTTTAATTTTAAGCTAACAATAATAAACCTAACACATGTTAAATCAATAGTCTATAGATCGTGAAAGGTAGCTATAGTTTCCAAACTAAAATAAATGAATGGTATAGAAGGGTGGCATTGTTTTACTTCTCTGCCCGTCTCAGAAATGTCTGGCTAGACAGCAGACAGCTAGATTTTCATCAGGCTCAGCATTTAATCTGCTGGGGGAATCACACTTCATATAACATTCAGAAAAGCCCATTTTAAACCTTAAACCCACGAGAGAACGAGACCCCATGAATCTCTGAAGGGGTCTCGGGGGTGCCACAAACTGTCTGCAGTTTAACCTCATCCTTCGCTGGAGACTTTCTGGTTCCTCCTTTAGAATTCTGCTACTGCTCCCCCCAGAAAGCATCTCCTGAGCCCTACAGCTGATGCTGGTCCTAGGGCCTCGGAAAGGACAGGCTCTTTTTCACTCGGCTCATTCTGTGAAGGCGAATTTAATTAATACAGGCCAGTGGGTACAAGAAGACAATTTTAATATAAAAGCACACTCACACACCCGGAGTTCAGCGCTCCACCGTAAACCGGAAACAGGAAGGGCTCCAGTCCGCGTCCCAATTAATTAGTAAAAACATTCGCCCGAGGCTGTCCCGCCCCAAAAGGCGGGGTCTCTCTACAATTCTGATTGCCTTGGTTCAAAGGATTTGATTTTCTGCTTAGGAATCCAAAAAACCCACTTCACTGTGAGCTACATTGGAATTAAGACCACGTTCTAGACATCTTTCTGGCCTCACATCAGTTACTCCATCTGACTCTTCTTCCCTCTTTTCTGCAGCCAGGATCAGACCTGTGTCACGGTCTGCCAGCGACTTCAAGATATGGGTTCCTCTTGGTTTTTCCCTGATATAGACATTTCCCCTAAGGATGTCCTGGTATATTCTGTTCTGTTTTGCTTTCTGTTTTTCAGGGATTATAGATGAAAACACAGCCATCACTGGGTGCCTTGGTCAAGAAATAATATCACTCTGGTAAATAGGAAGCCAGGTTATTATGGAAAATCTGACCCTTTCTAGTTTTTCCAACTTGTTTCTAAAATTTGCTTTTCTTCTGTTTGTGTCTGATTGGACATCTCTGACTTCTTTTACCAGTTCTACAGCCCATATTGTGTAGATCTCATGTTGCAGGATAAACCGACATCATAGGAAATCCTTTGTCCATGTCTAGGATACCCCAGGTGAGGAGTCAAGTTTCCAGACCTCCCTTTTGGTTGAGAAAAAGTGGCTAAGTTCTCAGCAGGTAGATTATCCATATCCTGTGACTACCAGAAAAACAAGAGGAAGACAGTTCTAAGTTGTTATAGTCTCAAGGATAGGAGCAAGCCTTGCAAAACAGAATGAAGATACTCTGCCATCCCCAGGAAGACATGTGGAAAGTCTGGCTTCTTAAACTCTTTTGTATCTGTGCATCAGACTCTGACCCCCAGGCACTCGGCATGCTCACTTCAGAGAGACCTCAGAGTTTGATACCTCTCAAGTCAAGTCAAAATCCCTACTGAGAGCTGGAGAGATGGCTCAGAGGATAAGAGCACTGGCTGCTTTTCCAGAGCCCTGAGTTCAATTCCCAGCAACCACATGGTGACTCACAACATCTGTAATGAGATCCGGTGCCTTCTTCTGGCCTGCAGGGATACATGCAGGCAGAACACTGTATACATAATAAATAGATGAATAAATAAATAAGTCTTTTTTTTAAAAAAAAAAATCACTGCTGAGCCAGTGGAAGGTCACATTATTTGAGTATAACAGGATAGTGTAAAAGAGAAATCCTAATTAATACTAGCTTTAAAGTTCTACATGTTATTTTCTCATAATAAATAAATAAGCCTATAGACTCTCTAGGGACTATCACAAAGTCACACATGACCCAGTTTCCATTTACCTTTCCACTTCACTCTTGGGCCCAGGGTGACCGCCAGAGCTCCTGCCGCCCTACCTGCACTCCAGACCAAGAAGTGAGCCCAAGGGGCTGCTTCCTCCTCTAGAGCATGCTGCATGTATTTTTCACCAATACTTCTACATCCCTCTGTCTCATTACCCAAAATGCAGTCTCAGGATTATCTCTCTGCCCAAAGGCTGAAGAATGGAGTCTGAACTGGTAGCAATGTGCTTAGCTGAAAAAAAAAAAAAAAAAAATCAAGGTTTTTATTGACCTGAGCATAAAAGGGCTGGATATTGGGGGTAACTGGCGGTCTCCACCTCAGATGCTTAGGGGGAAAACATACCCAAAGGGGTGAGAGAAATAGTACTCATGGAGAAGACAGAGGAGCAGACATGGGAGAGAGAGTTCGTCCACCACCCATAGGATCATAATTTTATTGCTATAAAAAATTAATTAAGCCAGGTGGTGGTGGCACACGCCTTTAATCTCAGCACTAGGGAGGCAGCCTGGTCTACACAGTGAGTTCCAGGACAGTCTCCAAAGCTACAGAGAAACCCTGTTTCAAAAAACCAAAAAAAAAAAAAAAGAATTTTCAATATTTTTTCAAAAACATGTATGTTATGCAATTTATTTAGTTTATTCAAGTCTCGTTTTATACGATGCTACGATCCAGGTGGTTTTACATGTTTTCTCTGGGAAACATGATGGAAAGGACATTAGAAGCACGCCCTGCTTCTCTGTGTGCCTCCCTCACTGCTCCCACACCCTGACACCAGAGTCTACAGTGCTAAGTCATTTAGATTCTCTGGTCCTCCCGTTCCTCACCTGCAAAGTGCAGATAGGAACTCCTACAGGATGGGCAACAGCAACAACTAATAAGAGAGTTTGCAAAACACCTACTTACTGCTGCCGAGTCCTGTTTGTGGATAAGTGTTCAATAAATAATAAAGCCGGTCATTATTCCTGTTCTCCTCTGCTGCTAGACACAGTCCAGGACATGAATCAGAATGTGTCCAACCTTAGTGCGTCCTGGTGGAGTGAGAAAGCAGAAAGTCCCTGTGACAAAGAGACCCGCAATGGCACATCTATATTGCACCCCCTCCCCCTCAAGGCCTGGGATAATGAGAAAGAGGGAGGCAGAAAGAGTCTGAGGGTCATCGATAGTGGATGTCTGCAGGGAAACACTATTTGCTAGACGTGACAGGCTATCGCACGCGTGAACTCACAGTGGCTGTGACTGCATGCGCAAGATCAAGCCATCCAAAAATCCCAGCACAGGTAAGGGAGGTGTTCACCAAGTCTCATCCATAGCTGAGATGCTACTGGCAATGATGGCCACTGGAGGAGGAAGAACGGAATCTCTTCAGGGTCACAGCCCCCAAAAGGTTATTTATGTTTCGGTAGATAGTCCTTGGCTCTGTACCTACAGGCAGCACTAAGTGGACTCTGTAGATTTTAAGGGACAGGGGAGTGAAGGGAGGGAGGGAGGAAAAGAACAGACAAAGTAGAGAGTAGAAGATGAGAGAGAGAAGAAGGAATCGGAGGGGAAGGAGGTGTTGCGGCTCCGGTCAAAACACATCGTGTGCGTGTATGAAATTCTCAGTAAGATTTGCAATTCACAGGTCTTCCAACTACAGGTTTCGAGAGCTCCGATCAAGAGCCCAGCCCAACCACCAACCTGGCAGCAAGCGAGATGGGTACTTTGTGAGAGTGCACAGCTGAGCACGATCAACTCCCTGACATTTCCCAAGCCCACGACACGGAATTAGAGTAAAGAGTCAATAGAAAGAGACGTGGGTCAAAATCAGGGATGCTTCTTGAGAACAGTGACATCGGAAACGACTAATACACCTATAGTGATGAACCAACACAATGCGTGAGAACGGAAGAAATGGGATTCAGAACGGCAGGCCTCTTGTAGACCCCAGAACCCTGCAATGTACAAAGACCTTTCCAGAGAAGACCATGTAGTGGGCATACAGCTCACTGGGGCCCCGCCATCACCTTTCCTCTGGGTAGGGTTTGTCAATTTGGTGTGGCAATCATATGGGAGATCTAAAAGTCCATGATCACATCTCGCTTTATATAAATAAGATGGGAAAGGATTGAATGAAACTCATTGAATGGAATGTGGTATAACAAGAGTGGTTTAGCTGTGTGTGTGGCAATATTCGCCTTTAATCCCAGCGCTCAGGATCGGGTAGATCTCTGAGTTTGAAACCATCCGGGTCTACGTGGTGAGTTCCCAACCAGCCAGAGCTACATAGTGAGACCTTGTCTCAAAAGAAAAAGAAATACTTTTTATTGTACACAACAGATTAGGATTGGCTTGCAAACCATTATGAGCCCACACATACATGTATATGTACACTTACATGTGCCTGAAGCACACGTGTAAGTTTAAATATATCATTAAATGCGAGTTCCTAATAAAAATAACACCCCACTATCCTAGCAGACACTATCCTCCCAAACTGCAAAACTCAGGAAAAAAAATAACAATGGTAGTTTCTCTAAACTCTTGGAAGCTAAAATTTAAATATGATTTAGGTTAGCCAAGCAAAGACATGAGATTTGAAAATCACAATGAAGACCTAAACTTCATAGCTTGTTATTCTGAGGCTGCTGCCGAGTGGCATCTTCACGGGACCTTGACCTCGCTGTGAGAACATGGCAGAGAGTCCTCGTGTCCAGTGCACTCTTCCAGGGAGCACGAGGCATGGTAGAGAATCTCCATTGGCAGGTGTGGGCCTGGAACCTGTAGCAGAGTTCCGAGGCAATGGATACTGTGGCCGCATCCCTGAGCTCTCAACCCCTGTGTTCCTTTCTTGCAAGCCCCCCCTGTCTCATGCTGGACCAACCCAGCCCCATTCCCTTCGAAGTGAAGCTTGTTAATAAGGCAGTATTCATCTTACTCGGGTGAGTTTATTTTATCACAGACTCACTGAGGAAAAAAAAAAAAAAGAAAGAAACCACTGGAACCTACCACAATAAAGTAAATATCACAAGATAAATGACAATGTTGGAATGGAGTCCACTTAGGGACTCGGCACGGTCAGACACAAACAGTTTCAAGACTATTAGCTGTTTAAAGGTTATGCCTTATGTCACCCAAAAGGGTTTCTCCCTAGATTTATAGTGTGATCTCATAGAAGATTTATTGCCATCTTAAATTTTTTTCCCCCCATTTTAACTTTATGAACAGCCAGCCTGGAATTTTTCCTTGGTCATTTAGAAATGAAGAGTTGCTGGTTTTTAAGAAAAGCTTTGTGGTGCCTTTTGCAGCTCTAATGGCTTTATCATGACTCAGACACAATCAAGCCATCTTCGCTGCGCCTGTACAGTGGATTCGCTGCCCTTTCCCATTCTGTTTCTTGTCTCTGGAAACTGACATTTAAGGATCGCAGAATAATCTCCCGTGCATTTGGCTTCTAGTGGGGTTCGGGCAAAGGGCAAATAGATCAGAAATGGCTAGAAGGAAAAGATGGGCTCCTCCGGGCTCCGTGGCTGAGTGTGCACTGGCTGGCAGTATCCTCCGTGCCTCGGGTCCATCACCCACCTCTGCTGTGATAGACTAAATCAACTCGTCACAAGTCTTTATCTGCAAAGTACAGTGACCACTTCACCGCCTTTGAACTTGGCCATTTGACTTATTTTGGTCCATGGAATGTGAGCATAGGTGACGTCCATCTCAACAAAGCAGACGTTTTTAATGCCTTCTGTGTGCTTTGACTCCGACCTTCTTTTTACTGCTGTGTGCCATGAGAAAAGCATGCCCTCCAAGAGACCAATATCAGCTCAGTTTTCAAACGAGAAGATACACATAGCAATGTCAAGACCATGAGTAAACAGCCAATCTGTAGCTCTCATAGAGCCTGTAGAGTATTACATGTTACCACAAGTCCCTGAACTATTGAGACTTTCAGTTATCACATCAGAAATAAACTGGTAAACTTTCTTTGCCTTCTCAGACCTATGAGTAATAATGACACCGACCCCTGGGTTCAGAGATTTGCTTTATCCCTTGCGGCCTCCCTGTATGCTCCACAAACTTCATCATTTGTCTCTTCTCTAAGTACTCATTTTTATAATTTATTTTTATTTTATGTTCATGTTTTGCTTCCATGTACATATGTGTGACAGTTTTAGATCCCCTGGAACCGGAATTATAGACAGGTGTGAGCTGCCATGTGGGTACTTGATGGAGGAAGGTCATTGGTTGATTAAATAAAGAAGCTGCTTGCCCTGATAGGTTAGAACGTAGGTGGGAGGAAGAGGAAGTGAGCTCAGAGACTCGACAGCTCTCCTCTCGGGGGCAGAGGACTCAGAGAGACACGATGCTCCACTCTAGCGGGCAGAGGCGAGAGCTCTGCTCTCTGAGGCATACGCGATGAAGCTCCGACCCAGGATGGACGTAGGCTAGAATCTTCCCGGTAAGCGCACCTTGGGGTGCTACACACAGATGATTAGAAATGGGCTAGTCCAGGTGCGAGAGTTAGCCTAGAAGAGAATGGGCCAAGCAGTGATTAAAAGAATACAGTGTCCGTGTAATTATCTCGGGTAAAGCTAACTGGGTGGCGGGACACAGCCCACGGCTCCTATTACTACAGGTACTGGGGATTGAACTTGAGTCCTTTGGAAGAGCCTACAGTGCTCTAGAGGGCAGTGAGGAGGCAGGTTCCAGTCTCCAGAGACAAAGACACTAAGAGCACCTGTTGGTAGCATAGCGCCTGGCTTCCAACTTCTACAAGGTTTCTGCAGATGAAAACATCTCAGAGACGAGAATGGGCGTGAGTGTTTGAGAGCCACACCCATCTCTTCTCAGTTCTCCTCACCTCACTCTCACGGCCTATGACCCCAAGGGGTGGCAGAGGGCTGGACAATGCCCCATGTCTGGTTGGATTCCAGGAGACCTCCAACATCAATGACGTTTCTGCTGGCGTTGCCAACAGCAATGCCCACATCTGCGTTCCCTGGACTCTCCGCCAGAAGAAGTCTTTGAAGACTGTCACCCTCCTGCCAATTGTGACCCCTTCCCAGTGACAGGAGCCAAGGTCTGTACTCCTGTCTCCACCTCCCTAGAGGTGTGTGACTCCCAAACACTGGGACTAAAGGTGTGAACCATCACCCGGATCTGTTTCTGGATCAATCTTATGTAATTCAGGGTGGCCTTGAACTCACAGAGAACCGTCTGCCTCTGTCTCCTGAGTCCTGGGACTAAAGGTGTGTGCCACCACTCCCTGGCCTCTAATGGCTTAGCTTTGCATTCTAATCTTCAGGCAAGCTTTTTTTTTTTTTTTTCTCGAAAAAAAAAAAAAAAAAAAAAAAAAAAAAATCACTACACCTCCTGTGTCTCTGCAGTCCAGTGTGCTTTTCAGACCTCTCCAGACACGCTCCTCTGAACTTTTCCAGCGGTACGTCCTCTGTGATGCTGTTACATGACATGACCTCTCTACTTCTGGGTGCTGGAGACAACTGCCCATCAGCGAACACCAATGTCATTACTAAATGCCTGTCTCCCCTCGAGACCATGAGCTCTAGGTAAGCAGCAAGCAGCATGGCAGCCTTCCAAAATGTGTTGTTTCGGTCTCCTGCTGTGGAAACAGCTGCCCTAGTCTGCTGGGCTCTGAACCCATAGCAGCCTATGCAAGGCAGTGCCCCCACCCCCAGGAGCTTCCAAGCCTCTCAGAACAGCACTGAAAACAGGCCCTTGTGGCCACTAACAGGCTGCCATAGGGGCCTCTCCTCACCTGCCCCAACTTCCCAAGATCTGGGCTGCAGACCCAGACTCCCCTCTCCTCCTCTCCTTCCAGCTTAATCTCCTTCCCAGGAACAATCATGTGACCAAATCTGGAGGCTTTGCCCACTACCCTCCACCCACATCCCCGGTTTATCTTGAGGGCCATCCTGGTTTTCATAGTGAGTTCCACAATCCAGACAGTCAGGGCTTGTAGAGAGATCTTGTCTCAAAAACAAACAAAAAGCTACTTATGCAAATATAAATTCTATCCACGTCACCCTGCCTCCACAGAAGGAAGCTAACCTGGTGAGAACTCGGTGGGAAGTCTCAGATCTGGAGTAGGGGGAGGCTCCAGTGCTGGGGCCGAGACTCAAATCCCATCACCTGTCACGACAGAACACCTTTAATCTTTTTGCCGGACATAAAGATCCACATTTACCCTTCCCTTGCCACTGTGGCAAACTGGCTTCCGATCAACTGGCTTCTGGAGCTGTTGCAGGACCCCCTTGTCAATGCACTGCCATTTCTGAGGACAGCTGGCTTGCCCTCAGCCCTCCCAAAGATATACCGTTTGATTATTTTAGGCTTTCTTCTTATCACTGTGATAGTGTCTGTAGCTGTCTATTCTAAGCTGGGCCTATTCCTCCTGCCCTGCTCCTTTTTTCCGATTTTATTTGAATAAACATTAAAATTAGTTTTGTAATGACTTTTTTAAACTTGCTTATTTATCACGGATAACTATGAGACATCAGCAGGGCCTGACCCTGGATAGATGGAGCAAATCCCAAAACAAAGGGGGTTGAGTTTGCCTAACAGAAAAACCATAACGAGTAAGCTGATTCATAAGGCACCTAACACTCCTGCTTCCTGCTATTTTTAGAAGAGGCAACACACCTTTCACTCCAGGTGGCTGGAAGGGAGGATGGAGCGTTTGTTCCAACTCTGAAACCTCGCACAAGCCGGAGAACCACAACCATCGAGACGGGAGTCCCGTTTTTTGGTTCCAGGGCAGTTCTCTGCAGAGACAGCAGTACCACGTGCCCCTAAGCAACAGCCCTAACCTGCTCCTGCAGGGAAAAATGACAAAGGGACTGTCCTTACACTGCTGCCTCCGCCTCTCGCCTCTGAGGCTGCCAAGTTCTTAAGTGTTTGGGTCCGGAAGAGGCATCTGGTTTCCCAATTGGAACCTTTCCCTTGTCAAAGCAGCGCGCGCGCGCGCGCGCGCGCACACACACACACACACACACACACACCACCCCCCAAGCCCCCTTTCCCGCAGCAGGGCCTCCGGTCTTCTGAATCCATCTTAAGCTTAATTGGAGTCGTGGGTCTGAGAAGTCTCAGCTGCCCTTGAGACGGAGGCATCCCAGGAGAAAGAGGCTTTGGTCCAGTTCCTAGGGCCCACCGGCTGTGCTGGCCTGAATCTCGCCTTCAGCTTCCAGCAGGCTGTGAGCCGAGCCAATCCCATAACCCTTGCAGTACCTCAGTTTCCCCACCCATAAAACGCAGCTCTGGGACTAGGGGATCTTAATGAGCGCTGGCCTTTCCCGGATTAATTAACCAGGTGCCGGAAACAGCTGCTCCTGGAAGCAGGCTGCTGCGTAAACAGCTCCGTGGATTCTTCCATAGAAAGCTGCGGCCTCTCGGGGTGCTGAGCCCTTGGCTGTCACGAGCACCAAGTCAAGTTCTTCGCTTGCTCTCGTCTAGATGGCTTTGACCATCCTTAACGACACTCTGGAAGAAAAGAGGAGGGGGAGCAGTGTCTGCAGAGCCACGGAACCACTTTCCGTTTAAATCATACAACTTTCCGCAAGGAAACCGCCCCAGAAGAATGCAGGCAGGCTCTGTACAGACAGCGGGGAACTAGTCTTATATTTATGATCTTATTCTCGAGGACCATCGCGGTAGTAATTCCTGCTATAAAAAGTAATAATCCTCGATAAATAAAAGTATAGATCTGCATGGGCTTTGGAAATGCATCTTCCTCGAGGCTCTTTCATGAGTTGATGCTAAACCACCTGGCAATGCAGTTAATTGTGCTTCAGAGACGTTCTCTTGATGGTCAGCGCCGGGACTGGCACTCAAGTGCGGGGGTCTCCAAACTCTCCCTTAACTTACATCCACACCCACTGCTTGCCTATGCCTTCAGCTAGGGCCAGCAAAACCACAGCAGGCCCAGCCCTACTCCTGAGCCGGTCTGTAGCAGCCATTTCTCGGAAGCACAGCCACTCCGGTCGCAGCGGCCTTATCGGCCTCAGAACTGAGCAGCTGCTGTCCTGAGCCTCTGGCTCACAAGGCCTAAAATAGTGTACGGTATATGGCCCCTTCCAGAGAAAAGCTGTCCAGCTCCCTGCTCTGCAGCTCCTCTCGCGAATCTCCCATCAGCCCTGGGAACTACTGCTAGCAACCGGCTCTATTGGTTCCTTGGTCACACAGTCGATCCTTTAACAAGTGCTTTAATTTAATCCTAAAAGCCCATATTACTGTATGTATTATTATATGGCGTGATAAAGGGATTGGCCCCAACCAAGTGAAAGGGTCATCTTTTTATAGATCAAGTGGTGATGTGGGATTGCCCTCTGTATGCTGTGAATGTTTTATTTCCATTGGTTAATAAAGAAGCTGCTTTGGGCCTATGGCAGGGCAGAATATAGCTAGGTGGAATCGGAATATATATATATATATATCGAGAGAGAGAGAGAGAGAGAGAGAGAGAGAAAGAGAAAGTAGTCAGAGTCAGAGAGATGCCATGTAGCTGCCAAAGGAAAAAGAGGGCCTCCGGCGCCTCCAGTGCCAGTAGGCCACGACCTCGTGGTGACGCACAGCTTCATAGAGATAGGTTAATTCAAGATGTAAGAGATAAAAAAAAAAATTAAAAAAAAGATGTAAGAGATAGCTAAAAACACGGTTAAGCTATTGACCAAGCAGAGTTGTAATTAATATAGTTTTCAACAAAGTATGACAATTTCATGAAAATCAAGCTAACGGTATCAGTTGGAGAACTGCAGCAGAGGAGGGAGCAGGAGAGGTGTGGCCAGCAGCAGACAGTTAAGAAGGAAGGGCAAGCGCTCAGGCCCAGACCAGCCGTAGTCTAGGTCCGTGGTTCTCAACCTTCCCAAACACTGGGACTCCTTAATACAGTTCCTCATGTTGTGGTGACCCCCCCTCCCATTAAATTACTTTCGTTGCTATTCCCTAGCTATAATATTGCTACTGTTATGAACTGTAAATACTTTGGGGGAATAGAGGTTTTTGTGGAGTCGTGGCCCACAGGTTGAGAATCACTTGTCTAGGGCCATCCACCTTATTATGTGGTCCCTTTTGATAGGTCACACTTCATTGTATGGAAGGAATCCTGCTCATTTTAAAGATCACTGTCATCTACTACTACTGCTTAAAATGTGTCTGGCCAGGAAAGTTCCCACCTACCTATCCCCACAAAGTAGCGCTCAGACATAGTGAACAAAAGCAGCCCCTGTTTTCCAGAACTGCTTAAGAACGCCCCCTCCCAGCCGGGCGATGGTGGCGCACGCCTTTAATCCCAGCACTCGGGAGGCAGAGGCCGGTGGATCTCTGTGAGTTCGAGACCAGCCTGGTCTACAGAGCTAGTTCCAGGACAGGCTCCAAAGCCACAGAGAAACCCTGTCTCGAAAAAGCAAAAAAAAAAAAAAAAAAAAAAAAAAGAACGCCCCCTCCCTCCCTCCTCCCCATCAGACAATCCATAGCACTGAGGGGCTGTCACCAAGCTCCAGGGCTCCAGCCATCCCCTGCCTCCCTGAAGACCCATGCAAATAGGCTGGGGCATGCCCAATTAAAGGCACACGGTGCCTCACTCCACAAGCAAATGAAACCCCATTCTCACCGCAATAGCCTATGTTGTCCATGCTACTGCTAGGGGCTAACTCCATTTACAGGGATAATGAAGCTCTAGCCTAGTGTGCTGAGGGATGTTACTTTTCTTTACCCATCCCAACACCTCAAACGTGTGATGCAAATACACGGTATCTTCCATCAGAATGGCCCTTCTTCCTCTAAGTCCGTGTCCTTTGAATTTATGTGCCGAATCGTTTGCAGGCTTTTTTTCCAGCAGCGGTACAGAAAACTGGGGCTGCCTTCCAGTACAAGTCAGTTAAACAACCTGGTAGATAATTAGCATCCCTGCCTCTCCTTTTCAAAGGGAAGAACAATTTTTATATATGTAAAGTTTAGCCGGGCCCTGATTATAGCACTTTCTTTAGGAATAAGGTCTTGACCGTCACAAGCATTCTCCGCTGACCTTCGGAAAACATTCACTTGGTAAGCAGGTTCAGAATTCGTCACAACCCATGACAGACATCCGCACACAAAAATAGCGAGTCTGGGGATGAAGATTTTATTGCCACATTTTGAAACGACTGGCTAGGCAGCTGCTACCGTTCTCTTGCAGTTACTTCTCAACTTCCCAGACCCCTAAACGCAAGCTGTAGCAAATTAAATCTAAACTCCTTTCTGCTCTTTCAAAGAAAGATTGGTATCAGAAAGCACCGCAAAAGAAGTTGGAATGGAGGAGAGAGGGACACTGGTAAAGAGGTGGTAAGTCCATTTCCTGCACCTGGGCAGGGAGGGAAGGCTGTTTCACAGCCATAAGCTATGCAGGTTTTGGTCTTGGAACAATACTCTATTGATAGTACCTACATAAGAAATCCTCAGAAGACTCCAGTATTTTGGAGATACTTCAGATACAAAAAAAGAAAATCCAATATCAAAACTAAGTATATATATATGTATATATATACACACACACATATATATCTATATATATTTTTGGTCAACATGAACATGTCTTTTTTTTCTTTTAAAAAGAATTTTTATTACAGACAGAGAGAGAGAGAGAGAGAGAGAGACAGACAGACAGACAGACAGACAGACAGACAGACAGACTGACTTTGGTATATGCAAGCAGGTGTCAGGTCTCTCCTTCCACCATGGGAGTTGCATGGATCAAACTCAGGCTGTCAGGCTTGGCAGCAATCTCCTTTACCCTCTGAGCCACATCAGGGGCCCTCTCAGTGTGAAGTGCAAGGCCGTGTTCATCAACTACCTTTTGTGTGCTTTTACTACAAAACTCTTCCACATTTTCTAATCTTTTTTTCCACTTTGTATCTGACTTCTTGACCCTAATTTTGGGGAGCCAAGAATGAGGGGAGGGAACAGATTTGCTCTCCCTTTTTTCCCCACCCCATGCTATACTTCAAAACAGATCCCAGAACACAGCCGAGGTCTCTGGAGGAATTTCCTCACTGCAGGGTTGTAAAACGTCACATGGTGTCCTTTTTTTGTCTTGAGTGCTACACTGCCAATATAGACCATACAGTGACACCCGGCTACTGCCTTACAGCTGGAAGGCTCTCAGGATTCCAGACCCTCCCAGCCCCCTTCTCTTGCCAGCCCTCCTCCTTCGAGGCCCAGCATAGTCGTCCTTTTCAACCTGTAGAGGTTCCAGTGAGGCCCTAAGTTATTACGGAAAGTCTTCTTCATATCACCTGGCAACTTAAAGATGGGGGAGGTGAGGATTTCTAGACCTTATGGGCTTATTTCAGACTTGATAAAAAAAAACAAAAAATAAACGAACAACAACAACAACAACAAAAAAGAACAGAAAAACCTTCCCAGGAAGCGACCTAGCCAGATTCCAGGGCAAAGTCCATCAGCCACAAGGAGGTTGGCCAGGGCCCCCAGCCGCAACCCCCAATTCATTGGACCCTCCTGATCCAATGAATCTGGGCTGAGGCCAGAGAACTCACTGCCCTCACAGGCTTGCAGGCGATGCTCATGGCGGCAGTGCTTTGAGAGCCACTACCTTTGGCAAGCCCCTTCAGCATCCCTGCCACCCCCAGCACTGATCTGGGTCTGATCCACGTGTTCGCTGCTTGCGCTCCCAAAGTGCTCTAAGCATGGCACGGGTCTGAAGACGACACGATTCCTGAAAGTCTAAGTCTGAAGTTATACTTTCTGCCCACGCCGATGATCTGCCTAGGGAAGCAAGTCTGATAAGCGACAAGAGACTGGGATGCTGAGCTGACAGGCAAGTTACTCTCTGATTTCTTATTGCTGGTTGGCCAGTGGGGTTTTCTCCCTCAGTGCTAGTCGGTAGCACCTAAAAGAATCAGAAGGAAGAAGATAACGTTTTTCCAAGTGCGCTTCAGTTGAGAGTAATGACTTAGTGCTAGCGATTTTATAGTCAGTACTCAGGCAGGAGTTGCCTTGTCAGCCTCTAAGCACTTCACGGCAGAGCCCCCCAAACTGCTCCAGTCCATCAATACCAGACAGAAGATTGACATCTGAGACTTGCCACATCAGGGCTTCATTAGCATGCAACATTGACACCTTCCTTTTCTCCTTCTTCTACCCTGGATGAGTTCTGAATCGCTGTGCATTTGTGAATTCACAGAGACATGAAGAGGATGACAGGGACGTCACGAGTGCAAATGTCTTTATTGCTAACAAATCATGCCGGTTTCTCTCCTCTGTGTTAGGGAAGGGTCTCCGCAGAATCACCTTAAGCTTAGGAGCAAGGGCAAAAGGGCTTCCGGCTACCCTGAGCCCCCCACCCCCACCCCGAGAAGCAACTGCTCTTAAACACACACAAACACCCTCACGTTTTCTTCCCAAAACTGATTTGTACTTCACTAAAACTGACATCTGCATCTCTGAAGAAATACTTTGCTGTCAAGAGAATATAGCTGAATTCTGTTTTGCTTGAAATGTTTTCATCTCAGACCAAATTTAGAACCCCCTGCCACCTGTTTTTACTGCCAGTCTCCGGCAAAGCAGTCACAGCTCACCTCTCCCATTCACGTCCCAGCTGGAGCAGTCAAGGTGATGGGGAGACGACGACGGAGTTTTATACCCTATCTAAGTTCTTGTTCCTCTCTGAGTATGCAGTATTTGCATCCCTACTCCCGGGGGCATCAGAAGGAAACGCGAATAGAACAGCCTATCACGTAAGAGACAACACTTGGGCTTTGTGAACTGCTGTGGCACAGGTTCATCTGAGAGGGCTGGGGACCTAGGATGTTTCAGGACCCTCACCAGAGTCCTAGGGACCCATTTTTGCCTCTGAATGGGTGTCAGTGCTGACCAGGACTGGACCAGGTCTCCCAACCTGATTATCTTGTTTGATTATCACATTCACTCTTAAGACGGTATCTTCCCCAAACTGTTGGAGACTACCTAACAGCAAATAAGCCTTGGGACAACAATAAGGATGTTGAAAGACACCAACTCAGTTGGTGGAGTGGAAACTTACTAAGAAGATTCAAAACCTTTTGTAAAACCCAAGGACACAGATGCAAGGACAGCGTCAGAAGGGAAACAGAAAGCCAACTGTTAGAGAGACAGCACCTGTCACTTCCAGAGCCCAGTCTCGGGGCAGCAATCTGAGGTGGGCTTGTCAGAGTCTGCTTGAAGTCTAGTTCCATCACCCTTAGGGCTGACATCGCAGTCCCTCAGTATTCTCCGGACTGAGGACATTTGCTTCCCGATGTATCTGAACAGGAGAAAATAGATGAACAAGAACTCTGGCCATTGTAAAGGAATACAATTCAAAGGGAACGGCACCTGAAGCTATCTCGCCTATGATGTCATCTGTCTCTACGTTCTTCTCCAAACTTGGCTCTTCTACCTCCAGAAAACTCCCCTCAGGATGGATGAAGCATCACAAACTACAAGCCAAAGCAACCCTCCCATCAGAAAAGATATTTTATGTAGGCAGCACATGCATGTTGTATTTCCTTGGCCCATTGCCTTCCGAGAGCGCACTTCTGCTACAGTGCAGTGGGCTAGAAGTGGAAGTCATCATCAGCTGCGATTCTCCTCTGTATCTCATTAGAGGCCCAGTTTCCCCTTAATGCACATGAAGACCTTTCATTAGTAATAATGGGAGCCGCACCATTGTAACACCGACGAGGTTATTGGGACACTTGCTTGCCCGACGGGAAATTATGACATTCTAAGATGCATGGTTAGATTAAGGAACAAATTAAAATCTTTGTGGCTATTTTTAAAAGGTGTGTGTGTGTGTGTGTGTGTATGCACACATGTGCACGTAATTTTAAAATCTCTACCTGGAGAAGGGCAACAATCAAAAAACCGAAACATTACAGGCAGGTTGAAATTAGGAATGAGTTGGGCCAGAGAGAGCCAAATGACAAGATAAACAAAGGTGAGGAAAGATGACCCAGGGTTGTTTGACAAAGTAAGAATTCTTTCCAATTTACATTAGTAAGATGCTGTCTGAGAATCTGAGAAGAGATGGCAAGGGTCACTTACTGCCAGACAGTAAGCCCAACTGAAGGTTAAACAAATCCTTGCCCCAGTGCCCTCAAGGGAAGGTGGAAGATGATAGAAATGACTGTGCTGTGAAGTCTGAGCCAAATATTACTGAAAGAAATACAGCGCCTCCCGAGCTTGTGTTCTGAGGGTGACAGAAATGCCGGAAGCAGTGTTTTTCTCCTACAGTCACCTTTAAATTAGGACATTTGGAAATGGCCCATTCTGCATGATTGAAGCGGCTGTACTAGAGTGTTCAATGTAAATACTGTAACCCATGAGCCAAAAGAGGAACTTATCTATGCTTTACAGAACCTCCTTGGGAATTAGGATTCTTTTGGGGTTGGGGAATGAACATAAACTCATGTATCTGAAAACCAGGGAATGACTTTTAGAGTAAGACATGTTGAGCTCTTTGTCCTTCATCCCTTAACTGTAGGGATGCACCAGGTAGTGGTTACTGCTTTAATAAGGCTGGACCTATTCCATCTTTGACAGACTTCTGGCCATTAATCCGAAGAGACAAAAAAGAGACAGAAAAGATAATGGCGCTGGGTGGTGGTGACGCACGCCTTTAATCCCGGCTCTTAGGAGGCAGAGGTAGGTGGATCTCTGAGTTCCAGGACAGCCAGGACTACACAGAAAAACTGTTCTGAAAAACAAAAACAAAAATGGCTAATTTATAAGAAATGCAAAAAGACTTCAGCATGTAATCCCATATACTCGCCCGTATTGTGAAGAGCTGATCATAAGACAGCTGAAGCCAAGACTTATTTGACAACGCATCTGAGGGCCAGGATTGACTAAGGCACTCAGAAGTAACTATCTGGGATACATCAGACTCTTTGGAATGGCCCAAACTCTCTGTGCTGGTCTGAGTAAGAACGGCCCCCAAAGGTTTATGTATTTGAATGTTTGGCTCCAAGTGGTGGACCTTTTAGAAGAATCAAGAGGTATGGCTTATTGGAGGAAGTGTGTCATTGGGGATGGCCCTTGAGGTCTCAAAGTTCACATCAGACCCACCCTCCCTCCCCCATCTCTATCTTGCACGTAAGATGTAAGCTCTCAGTCAGGCGGTGTATGCCTTTAATCCCAGTATTTGGGAGGCAGAGGCAGGTGAGTCTGTGAGTTCGAGGCCAGCTGGTCTACAGAGCAAGTTCCAGGACAGGCTCCAAAATATACACAAGAGAAACTATCTCAAAAAAAAAAAAAAAAAAAAAAGACGTAAGCTCTCAGCTACTGCTCCAGCGCCGAGCCTCCCTGTCTCACTTCCCATCAGGGACTAATCTGAAACTGTAAGAAAATGCCCAATTAAAAGCTTTTTGTATGTTGCCTTGATGATGGTGTCTTGTCACAACAGAACAGAAATTAAGACAATTTCCAAACTGAAGATAAAAGCTCCTGAACATTATTATCCTTGTGTCCATGAACATATCCCTGAAATCACAATTAAGGTTTATGCACAACATCCCTTTTGTACAGCTCCAGCAAGAAGGCAGCCTGAAGCACTTGCCAAGGTACCAAGGCCACCTACCCATCTTCCTCTTCTGGGACTTTTACAAGAAGCTCTACTGGCTCCTGTACCAAGCTCAGGGACAGAATCTGTGTTCTCATTTTCTTTCAACAGAATAAGTAATTGACACATAGTACATGCTTAAAATATTTGTTACAGGAAAACAAAAAGGATCAGAAAAAATTAGACCTTTCACAGGGGAAAAGATGTTCAGTGAAAAGGAAAAGGAAATGGGCTATGGTTTATTACATTAAGTTGGTTGAGAATTGTTTACTATAAAAAGACAGGACTTACAACTAGAATACACAATTTGTAACATTTGATTATCGGTGTGCCAGAGTTCAGTGCCAGCAAATGAAGTTCACACAAGTTTTCTAAGATCACAAAACCACAATGTGAACAATGTAGTAACGTTTTAGAAGGTAGGAAATGAGAAATCATATTAAAGCCAATTAATTATCAATCACATTTCAATTTCTAAGCTTCAAAAAATGGAACATCTTTCAAACATTTACATTAAGGGATATAATGGTCTTCTGGACGCTACCCAAAAGATTTGAAATCAATGATGCTCATCCATGTCCATCACTGTAGGTGGAGGCTGCTTGTTTCCCAGCCACCCAGACCTGAAATAATCAAACTGAAACTATACTAAAATCCAACAGTGCTTGACCTATTAGCTTATGTATATTTCTAGCTAGCTCTTATATCTTAAATTAACCCATTTCTATTAATCTATGTATCACATGATTGTGTCCTACCAGTAAGGTTCTGTCTGGCATCTGTCTCCTACAGTGGCTACATGGCTTCTCCCTGACTCTGCCTACTCTCTCTATGAATCTTTTCCAGCTATATTTGTAGTATAGGAAGATAAATATGGAGTCCTAAAAAATATACAAAAGATGAATTTCTATGATCATCTGACAAAGTGACTGTTTAAAATCCCTCTGCTCAGTGGTCTGTGAGTTGGGAAACAGGTGTGCATCACCTGAAGAAAAGGAAGAACACCTCTGCAAGTACACGAAGTGCCCACAGACCTCCAGAGCAGAGGACAAAAAGAAGGCCCAGTTGCCCAGAAAGGGTGATGTGTGGGAAGAGAAGAGGAAGAAGGGTAACATGATAGACAGACGGACAGCTGTGATGCCACAGGAGCATGCACTGAATGTGAGCTGAACGCCTGAAGACTGAGCTTGTATAGCCTCTAGTCAAGACTTCTTTCATCTTTCTGGAAATAAAGACATCAAAACAAAATATAATACGCAGGCAAGTGCACAATCAAGGTTTTATTACTGGTTAGAAAAACATTGCAGCAGTGAGATTAAAGAACCCCTCTCCACTCTGCAGTACAGAAATATAGTTTTCCAAGAGTCACTCTGGTGGAGTCTCAACAGTTTTCCACTCAACTTCTTTTCTGCAAACTTTCTCTTCTTAGTTATTGTATTCTTGAAGAGCCTGAGCCATGAAGAGCTTGCCTAAGTTTTGGGCAGTGAACTCTTTAATGTTCTGGCAGTAAGTGTTGATCTGGCCTGCGTATTTGAGAAAAACAGATCACAATTAATATTCAACAAACTACAAAATTTTCCTAGAATCTTGAAACCAAAATGACCTGTTGTAGGGAGGGGACCCACTTGTTTGTCCCAACTGCCTGGCTAGCTTATACCTGAAATAATCACACAGAAACTGCTTGGCCCATTAGCTCCAGGTTTTTTGTTTTTGTTTTTTTTTTTAAAGATTTATTTATTTTGTTTACAGTGTTCTGTCGGCATGTGTGCCTGCAGGCCAGAAGAGGGAACCAGATTTCATTACAGATGGTTGTGAGCCACCATGTGGTTGCTGGGAATTGAACTCAGGACCTCTGGAAGAACAATCAGTGCTTTTTAACCTCTGAGCCATCTTTCCAGCCCCAGCTCTAGTTTTTTATTGGCTATTTTTTACTTCTTAATTTAACCCATTTTTATTAATCTGTGTATTGCCACATGGCTGTGGCTTACTGGCAAGATTCTAACCCGCGTCTCAGGCGGAGGATCCATGGCGTCTCCCTGACTCTGCTTTTTTTCTCCCAGCCCCCAGTTCTGATTTCCCCGCCTACCTAAGTTTTGCCCTATCAAAAGGCCAAGGAAGTTTCTTTGTTCATTAACCTCCTACAACAATCACCTGTATTGTTTTAAATCAAAATCAAGAATTCCATAAAGAAAAAATAAACCCAGTGATACTTTTCCACAGGAGATGAAGAATATCTTTGCCAAAGAATCTATCCTCCACTCTCGGTGCCCTAAAGAACGATGAAAAATGGTACCTTTCTAATAATCATCAGCCACCAGCCCCAATGTATTCGTTGTCCATCAACAACTAAGTATTCAGAGCGGACCGACATTACGTTAAGATAACTGAGAAAGCAGCACAGGCTCTCCTCAGAGGACAGGGGAGTAACAAAAATAACGAAAACCTGAAGCTTATCAGGTTTCACCAGGCCCACATGTGAATGGCCACCTTGCTTGGAATGACCTATAGGAGTGCTATCCTTAGGTTACAACTGAGCCAGGTCCCAGCCCTCTTGAAGGTTGTCAGGGGAGCTTTGATATCAAAAAACTAGCATACCTACACATGACTTAACCACTTGAACTTGACCTAAAGGAAGATCTATGTCTCAGTTCCTCTTATCTAAAAACCGCAGAATATTTATTTAAAAAAAAAAAAACAACCTTTTTGACAAATTTAAAACTGCAGTCCAACTGTACTGATGATAGGTGACTGAACTTCCAATGAGAATACATAATCCTGAGCCTGGATGTCACAAGAAGTTAGAATGAAAGAACTCAAAAGTCCTGTTCCTGAAGGAGCTGGGACAGCCATATCATTCAGCTAAGACTACAGATTATGGACTATGGGCCATCATCTCGCTTTGACCTGGAGCCAGGTTACAGTACAAGTTACAGATACACAAGGAAGACCATGAATTAACATAAGCACAAGGAGTCCTCCTACCACACAGACCCCTTCACCATGGTGCTCACAGAAACCATGTAGTCTCAATGAATTTTCACCCTCTCAATTAGTAAATTGTGGAAGATAAGTTTTTATGTTTTAACTCTAATGCAGTTCCCAAAGACACTAGCTGACTGAAGAATCACACTTACAATTTCTGTAGGAATATTATAGCCAAGTAAGAGCATTGGTGCTATATTTTAAAATCAACCATGCTGCCGGAGAGTGGTGGTACATTCCCTAATCCCAGCACTTCGGAGGCCAGCCAGACTACACAGTGAGACCATACCTCAAACAAAACAAATCCACCCACAGAAGGGAGATGCCAAAACCAAATACCCACAAAGAAGGCTCCACTTTGCATTGCCATAGTCAAAGAAAAGGCAGGATTTTCTTCACACTCCAAACTCCTTTTCAGTTCACCATGGGAAGAGATGAAAAGGGCTTGAATCACATGGTCTTTTGCATTATGAGGGTATAAACCTTTGTCTAGGTTTCCATTTACGATACGACACATAAAATCTATTTTAGAAAGCTTGCAATGCCAGCTCAGAAGTGTTTAGATACACATATACTGAGGGAAACCGTGGAAGGATCTAAGACACAAAAGGGTTATAAGTTCTCAGCCACAGAAACTACAGGTGCTAGACACAAATTCAATTCTTACTATTTATAAAACACTAGTTTTTATGACTGTTTGGGAATTTTTTATTATGTACTGATCTCTAAAGAAGACAAGAAGCCACATGTGCCCCCGCAGTCAGTAATACCTGCAATGAGCAGCGAATCCATCCTGGGAGGGGCCTGGTGGGGCTTGAAGAGTTTGGAGAGGTCTTCCTCAGGGAGTGGGGGCTCCCCTCGACTCTGGCGCTGCATATTCTCCTGCTGGCGACGCTGCTGGTACTAAAATCAAAGGGAAAATTATTCATTTTTCTTAATCAAGAAAACAAAGACCTTGTGCACACAAATGAGCGCACACACACGTCTTCTCCATTCAAATGTGGCAAAACCATGTATTTTTAAATTCACTATATATGTGAACTGATGCTAAGATTTTTTTAAAATATAACACTGTCAGAAATACTTAGCTGTGCTTAGCATAGTGTGTTTAACAACACCTAGTATATAAGACATTTTAGCAAAGTGGTCATATTTAAACACCATTTTAACAGATAAACATTCTAGAGTCAACTTATCTATGAATCAAAGGCTAAGAACACTACAGTAATAAAAACAGTAACACAAGACACCATGAAAGTCCTGTGGCCATCAGGTTACACGAATAAAGAAAAATTATATGCACAAAAGACTGTGTATGTGCATATGAGAATATTCGGGTAATCCTAGGGTTTTTATCTGGACTATACTATCTATTTCACAGCAGTTGGTCTATTATTTCCTATCAAAATTGCTTGCTCTTAATCACAATTGCTCAGTTTTTAAATGAACTGAAGATTGCTAAGTATGCTGCAATGAGCCACTACCAAACCAATTACAGTTAGGGAAGAAATGAGCTGTGACTCTGCGGCCTTCTTCTGCCTCTGGTTTTCTCAATAATGTATCACCTATTTGCATAACCTTGGCATTACACTCTCAGCCAAACAGCCTGCTCTCTGTAAGTCAGGTATTTTAAGTATAAGGCATAAATAACTAAGAGTATAAAAGAATATTTTTTAAACACGATAGAGTCATCAGGCTAGCAGCCAGCGCTTTCCCAACAATTCTGAAAGAGACGCCTGCAGCATTTGCACCTAAAGATGGATGACTACTGGAGTCTCCTGAAAACCACACCCACCTGATGTTTCTGCTGCTGCTGCTTACTCGTGTTCCTCATGTACGTGTTGTACTTGATTATGTCCTGGCTCATTTCATCCACCCGGTCCATCAGCAACTGGAGATTCTTCCCCAAATGATTGCTGAAAAACAAGGTGCATTGGCATGTAGTCTTCAGGCTATTTCCTTTCTGAACACTTCTGAGATGTTAACCGAACCTGCCTTTTGTTAAAGGCACGAGCCCATACTTATGTAGAAACAGAGGCAGCCGATAGTGAGAGTCTGTACTAAGTTCCCCAGTCACCAGGAGTGTCTGCCTTAGCTCTGTTTCTTCCTGTCAGAGCATGGGGATAAGGACCAGGTACAGCATAGCGAGTGAGACATCTACAATGGGCATTTTTAAAAGTCCAAGTTTAATTTAAACTCTGTACTCCTGAACGTTTTCCCTTAAAACCTTCCCCTCTTGTCCAGGAACTTTAAATCAGCAGTCACCAGAAAAGAACACATGAACAAGTAAAGCTCCTCCGATTGTAGTTCTTGTCTAGCAGGCTCCAAACACAACTCCAGCCTTTGCTCCGCACTGCACGAAGCTCTGTCTCTCACCATTCCTAGAATTCTGGTACGTAGTCTTTTATACTTTTCTTTCCAGAAACTTCCAATGCAGTTCAGTTCCTAACTTCTTGTAGAGGTACGCTAGTGATCGACAGAATGACCACAATACACACCACTGCTGCCTGCAAACATCTGCTGCCACAAGGAAGCCTGGACAACGGACAGACACACTCCAGCAGCAGCAGCCTGACAACCAGTGCTCCATTCGCCTGCTGCAGACAGACAGACATTTGCTAACGTTTATTACATGGTAGTCTCAGTCACAGGAAAGAGGGAGACAGCAAGGCATCAGACACACACAGTCTCCATCTTCACTGGACCTGTAACTGGAGAGCTGAGGAGACCCTTTAGATAGTATGTCAGAGTATCTCTGAGGAGATGGCAGCCTGAAAACAGAGGATTAGGCCTAAACTATGCCAAAAAAAAATGTTCCAGAGAAAAGATTAAGTACAAGTGAGAAGGCCCGAAGACAGGCAAGAAATAGGCATCTTAAAATCCATTTAATTTATGCCTTTAATCCCAGCACTCGGGAGGCAGAGGCAGGCGGATCTCTGTGAGTTCGAGACCAGCCTGGTCTACAGAGCTAGTTCCAGGACAGGCTCCAAAGCCACAGAGAAACCCTGTCTCGAAAAACCAAAAATAAAAATAAAATAAAATCCATTTAATTTAAAAGCAACAACCACCCAAGAAGCCCAGAGGCATCAAACCTCCCTTCCGGCCTGCTCACGTGGTTTGTGGGAATGAATCTTTCGACTACAGTGTAAAAGCATCCTGGCCAATTAAAGACTAATGAAGACTGCTTCTTTTAAAATGGTTAGCATTATGAAATAGTGTCTATGTTAAAAATAGGAAATGTGAGCCAGCTGTGGTGGTCCACACCTTTAATCCCAGCACTTGGAGGCAGAGTCACGTAGATCTCTGTGAGTTCCTGGACAGCTAGGGCTACATAGAGAAACTACGTCTTTAAACACCAAAACATAAAATAGAACCACAACTAGTGATGGGCCATCCCAGGGGAAAATGCCCTTAGCCTGCCCACGCCCAGTGAGCACAACTGCCGCTTTACACATGGGGTATGACAGAGGAGCGGGGTGCTGGTGGCTCAGCTTCCTGGTCTGAACAGCCAACTGGTTCAAGAAGAAACAGGCTGGGAAGCTTGGGACCAAATCAAAGCAAATCTAACCAAATTATGGATTCCATCTGTAACCAGAAAATTAGAAAGTTTGGGTTCTTTCTTAAATGGTATTATAACAGAATGAGATGTGTGTGGGTGAATAAATCTACTTTTTAATTCCAGTCAAGCAGTTCTTAGACAACTTTGACTCAGTAACTCCACCTGCCTAATCTCTTTCCATCTTCTTTCCCTCCTCTCCCCTTGTCTTTTCTCCCCGCAGTGTTTCACGGAGACCAAGCTGGCCTCATACTTGTCAATGAGGTTTACCTTGAATCAACTTGACTTCCCCATCTTCCTGCCCTTATCTCCTTACTGCTGGTGTTTTGCTGGATTCAAGTGCTACTTTAATACTAATACTTAATTCACATTTATAGTATTTCATTGAAATTTTTAACTTGAAAAGTATTTCTTCTCTGAGAATTGGGTATTTGTTGCTGTTTTCTAATTTCTTAATAGTTTGGGTTTAATCCACCCAGACTCAAGTGTTTGGGCATATGGTGCAAGATGAGGAATGAGAGTGATTTTTTTTCCTGGTAGCTAACCAAATGTCCAGAACCACTGATTAGTCACATTGCTTCCCAAATAACTTCAGGATTAATTTAACAATACTGCATCTCACACTCAGTCTTTCAACACTTTCACTGCCAGTCACTCCCTTAGACAATAAGGATAAATCTGTGAGACACTGCTGCACTCTGCACGTTGTGCCGAGAAGGTAAAGAGATAAGCACAGAAATGCGGTTAAGAGCTGTAACAGATGCACAACAGATGCTTAGGAAAGATGGTTCGGTGGGATAAAGTCAGACCCTCCCAGATGATCTGACAACGACATTTTGGGTTTTTCGTGATGGTGGCAGGCAGGCAAGAGAGTGGAAAAGCATACTGCAGGTACTGGGCAAAAGCAGTGTGCTGGGACTCCATGAGAAAGAGGAGGTGCATGGAAGGAGACCCACTGAGAACAGGGGACATGAGCATTAGGGCAGTGCAGAGGCGGGCAGCACACGCACCAGACCTTTGTAATCTTGGGCTCCCATCCAAAGACAAAAGAACCCGGCAAAGACTTCAAAGGAGCAATATGAGCATCCTGTCTGCACACAGCAAGATAACGATTTTGAAAACGGAATTAAAAGTAAGAAAAAATTAAAACAAATGAGAAAAAAACAGTAAGTTTTAAGACCAAAATAAGTCAAGGAAAGATAATGAAGTAGAAAAAGTTGATGGCAGTAAGGTGAAGTCACCCCTCAAGGTACATGGCAGGGAAGACAGATCCAGAACAGCACTAACATGGAGGGGTGAGCAAGGGAGTTCACTGTGTATAAAAAGCAACCCTTACTGAATCAGTGGATCCCAAAGGAAGAGTTCCATAAAGAATTAGCCAACAGTACTCGGTGTCAAGTGATGGACAGTATCCAGGGACAAACAAATTTTTAAAACTTTGATGAGAGCTCTGTCTTAGGATTTTCCTTGCTATGAAGAGACACCATGACCAGGGCAACTCTTATAAAGAAAACATTTAATTGGGATGTCTTCTTACAGTTTCAGAAGTTCAGTCCATGATCATCATGTGATAGCATGCAGGCAGATGTGCTAGAGCTGAGAGCGCTACATCTTTCAGGCAACAGGAAGTCAACTGAGATACTGGGTGGTACCCTGAGAATAGGAAACCTCAAAGTCCTCCCACCCTACCATCACACACTCGCCCCAACAAGACCACACCTACTTCAACAAAGTCACAGCTCCTCACAGAGACTATGGGGGACAATTACATTTAAACCACCACAAGTTCCAACAACATACATTGTAATATGGGGACAGTGGGAAATAAGGAGATAAAGACAGTGACAGAAAACCCTATCAAGAAATTTAAACACAAAACAAGGAAAGGGTGAAATGTTGGAGAATAATAGCATGAAGTCAAGGTTATTCTTTCTGCAACAGAGAAGGCCTGGCAATGACAGTAAACTAGGAATGATATGAAATAAAAATCTAAGCAGAAGATGGACACTTGGAGCCCCTCAACTCAGTGAAGGCATAGAAGTTGGGGGCAGGGTAGAACTGCCTAGGGGCAAACATTTCAACAGTGAAAGACCAGAACTATGTCAAGTATGAGAAACACTATTCACATGACTGGTTGTTAAGCAAGACACACTCTTAGGTGGGGGGTGGGGGGTTGTTGGGTGGAGTGGGGGTGGAAGATTAAACAGAGAGCAGGAGAGATGCTGGTAATGCAGAGAAGCGATTAATCCTAGAGAATAGCTACACTCACTTCAGCAATGCAAAAATTAAAATAGGCCTTGCTGGGGCTGGAGAGGTAGCTCACTGGTTAAGACTATGTGCTTTTTTGGAAAGAAATCAAGTTCAGTTCCCAGCACCCATGTAGGGTGTATCATAACCAACTGTGTCTCAAGTTCCAGGGGGATCTGACAGCTCTGACTCCCCCCCCCAGCACCTGAGCACACGTGCACGCGCACACACACACGTACACACTCATATGAAGGAGGAGGAAGAAAACAAAAACCACCCTCCCAAATTCCTAAATCTTACTTTCCATTGATGTCTTTCAACTTAAGCCATGTGCTAAAAAGTATATGGTATATGCAATCACAGTAAAAGACTACCATCAAAGATACAGCAACACATATACCATAACAGTGGTCTTTAGAAACATACTCAAAAAGACAGTGTATAGGCACCCGCAATTAATATTTCATACCAATTTCAGATACCATTCACAGAAAATCAGATCCATCACCAGGAGCAATTTTCTGAGGCAATCTTTTTAGTATTGGTTTAGCCAGTATAAGGAAATAGGGAGTTCCTGCGAGGAGCTTCTATAACACAGTTCTGTCTTTTATTGCCAAGGAAACAAAGAACTGAAAATAGATAACTTAAACAGATGTGAACCATGACAGTGTGAAGCTGGCTCTCCCTAAAGCATCAGTTCATGCTTATTATCCTTAATATAGGATGCTCACTCCTAGTTTACTGTCTAAAAGAAGGAAAGAGAATGGCTTTCCATGTGTGAAAAGCCCAAGGCCTGTGCTCTACAAAGACTGATTTAGAATGCCCATCTAGTAAAACGAACACAGAAAATGCTGGTTTCCTGTCCTTTGTTCCTCTCATAATTTCAAAGCTTTTCATTTTCCTAACAAGTTCCTATTGAATGATAACTACAAATCTGACAAACAACTGAAGTTCTGCTACAAACTGATTGCTTAAGAAAATATACCTTAGCCAGGTATGGTGGCATACACCTATAGTTTAAGGGAGAAGAATTTTGAGTACCTATCTTAGTAACCTCCAAGCGTTCTGCAGTAATTTCTCCTTGTTTCACAAAGACCATCTACATAAAAGAATTGTTTGCAAGGTGGGGGACTTTCCTTAGGAAGGGTCACTTACCTGCTAGCAAGACTGAGCAATTCGTGCTTGTCCGCTACGGCTGACTTCTTCTCAAGCTCCCACATCAGGACATTGATCAGATGGGAGTTTTTAATTACGATTGGCACTTCCTCAAACATGTGCTCAAAGGTGATGCTTGCCTTTTTCAACCTGTGAAGCACGTTAAAGACACTTGAGGCTGATGGTCAGCACTGTGCTAATTGAGTGTTTCCCACATTTCACCGATCACCGCGCTCTCCACAGACTTTGCTTCATTAGTCTTTTAGGGGCTTAGGGTAAAAGGTGATTGCCAAGCCTAAGTCCAGTGACTTGACTAACTTTAAAAATGATCTGAACCTGAGCTGTACGCCCAAAAATTAGGTCCCTGGCAAAAGAACCTGCTCATTCAGTGTAATCAGGAGTTCTTAGGTTTTCAGCGACACTGAGAGGTCACTGTGAGCTGTGACGTGATCTACACTCACGGCAACTAGGGAAGGGCCGTGCTGTCTGCACCTCAGAGAGGTGACTGCACAAGAACAGGCACAGGGGACTCCACACCAAGTGTAGGACACAGCTTCTCCTAGGTTGGCTGCAACTCCACACTCGGACCTGGTCATGAATCAGCTTTGCTTTGTACAACCTACACATGTCATTATTTTAGGGACCAGCTGGGAAACTAGAGATGAACTGTCCGGCATGAAGTTTCATAAGAAGTTCAAAAAAAAAAAAAAAACCTTCACAATAACAGAATAATTCTAAATATTTTTTAAATGTACATACTCTTATGTCACAAAGTCAGATCACAGAACAGTTAATCTGATGTGTACTTGTTACCCCGTAAATTTCCAATAAGCCACTTTTTTTTCTCTGAATGCTTAAAACATTGAGATTTATTTCACTTCTTTGTCAAACAGGCCATGAGGTGCAGACGCAGACTACAGCTTGCACTCTGATGGTGGCTAACCATTCTTCTCACCTTCCTTTATTCCACCACTTGGAGAATGCTTCAAATATGATGGCTAATTAATTCCCACTAAGTGAATTCACCCAGTGAGAGCAGCAGATGAGACTTTCCACACGGAATAGTTTTTAAACGATTTATGCGGCGAGGGAAATCAAGTGGCACTTGCACAATGCAGAAAACTTTTCATCCGCACAGTAATGGCATTATCATAGGCCAACTGAGGACTCAATACATGTGGCGAACTGAAATTCTAGAAGAAACACAGAGTCCTCTACTGCACGCCTCATGGGCCTGGAACACTTACGCTTCAGGGGAAAAGTCCTTCTCTTTACAAACTTCCATCAGTTTAGGAGTCAGTCTGTATGCCTTCAGTGAGAGAGACCCTTGGGCAGTTTTTATGGGATCTCAAAAAGGAAAAAGAGAAAGGTATTACTGAGAAGTTTGCCACTGTTAGTGCTCGTACAGTACTAGTTCTGAGGACACTGTTACTAATCACACAAGCTTTGAAATATGAAGACCAAAATAAATAATCAGTACATAATTTGAAGCTGATTAAAAACAGAACAACTTCCTCCTTAAAACAAAAACTAAGAGTCAAAATCTAGGTGGAATACCTTCAAATCCATCCCTCAGCTAGAACCAGAAAACTTGTTGAAAATTAAATGTATGATCTGTTCTATAGGTCTTGCATAAACAAGAGAAAATACTCATGAATATTGAACATAGAAAATCTCTGTGTACACTTCTATAGCCCTTCAGTCAATAAACTGAAAACAAACAGCCGGGGAACAAAGCACATCATCCCAGGGAGTGCTGCTCACGGTTCTTCATTAGGCAGACTGTAAAAACAAAACCACTATGTCAAAGCGTTATCACAAACTGTCGTTTCGGTTTTAGAGAAAACAAATTTTTGTCAAAACTGACTGCTTAAACAGTCCGCAAGGAAGGGAGCTGAGCACTTGCTGCATGATAACGGCTCTGGTGTGCCAACGCCTGCCTAAAACCTATGTCAACATTAATGTTGTCTGAAATTCAACACAGTGAAACTTTTAGCAATAGGTGATAAAATGAAAACCAAAATAGATTGAAGCAAGTGGAAAATTCATCAAGGTCTGATGATGCAATGTTTCCAGCCGATCTAAGTGCCCTTTAACAACTTGTTCTCCCTGTAATCCAATTGCTAACACACTGAAACAATTTCAGGGCAGCTCATAAGATTGATCGTATTCATTAGTATTTTTTCTGACAGATACTCAGGACGTTACATTTACTTCTCAGCTGGAAACTATATGCAAGTCTGCCAGATATGGCAAACTGTGAGTGTTTGGGAAGGGGGAGGCTATAAAGCTGTTAAATTGCCTACGGTTCTGATATAGCACAGAACATCTGGTCTGGAGAGCTTGAGGAAACACCATTAAATAGGCCGAAAAGAAAAAAATCTTTGTGCTAAGAAACAGTCCAGGTTTTGTACGCTGCTGTCAGAGGGTAAAAAAAAAAAAAGGAAAGGAAAGGAAAACTTGGCACACTGTATTATGATTGGTCAGTCACGTACAAAACCAGACACGCCAGCAATCGGGGTTTGTTAGACATCTGGTCTCATTCCACCAGCCCCTGCAAGGAGGGAGGGAGATGAGGAAAAAAATGAAGCAGCTACTCCAGCATTCCAAAACGTACACATCAGGGCTCTGATAGCAAGAAAAATAAACAGAAAGAAGGAAACCCTGTCTAGACGTAGCTGCTGCTGAGCCTGCTGCAGAACGGGGCTGATATTTACTTGAGAGGGCCTGCCAGCACTGCTCCAAGAGGCAGAAAGACAGAAAGCAAAAATAGCAGTAATAATATTAAGGGAGGAAAAGAATAATAAGGAGCCTCCTACTAACCGTAAATGAGGACGACAGATTCCTCAATGGCATGCTGGTAGCTGAACTGGGAGTCCAGAAGCGCCCGGGTAACAAACGAGCCGTAGTACGTGGACTGGTACCAGCCCACGTGGAGGTGATCGATGTTCACATGGCGAAGGCTTCGCATCATCTCCATCTGATACTGAACTAGAAGACACAGCAGTGGAATTCATACAAAGCTCACCAAACAAAAAGCAAAGCATTTAGTGATGCCACTAACATTAAAAATAAGACTTTTTCATTTACACAAAAAGAGAACATTTTCAAATCACTTCAAATAATTGGTCTTTTCCTTTTGTTATTTAACAAATCACATTTTATACAAAAGGTATTAGAAATACAAAGTTAATGTCTTATTATAAACAAGGAATTATTAATTGTAGCTCATACTTCTCTTTTCTAAAACCCTAAAAACAGTAAATGTATAAGGAAAAGGTATACAAGTGTTAGAGTGCAATAGCTTCATCTGAATTAATGGTGAGAGCAGTTATTGTCTCCTTCACATGTAACTTTTGGAACTAAGAACTAAATCCATCAAGAAAACTAAGGGAAAACAATTACCACACGACTTACATATGAACCAGACACAGGCTACAGCTGCTTCAACATAAGAATTCATTTTTGCCTTCATCTAGTGCCCCCTACTGCATATACTTACTTTTAAAAAGACATTCTCTTTTCTTCTCTTTGCATTCATTTGTATTAGTAGATGATTTTTATTAGACTGGTTGTATTTTAATCACCATATATACAAGGAAAAGTTGTGATGACTTTTCCTTTTGCTGAATTAATGAGTATAATATATATTATTTATTTAAAGTAGTAGTACTAGAAAAAGAGGCACAAATTCATAAAGTAATAAATGCCTTTAAAAAGCAATACAGAGCTGGAGAAATGTCTCAAAGGTTAAGAGAACTGAATTTAGTTCTCTCTCAGCATTCACGGTAGCTCACAACTGGCTCTAACTTCACCTCTAAGGAGAATTATACACCCTCTTCGCTCTGCGAGTGTATACACACATGCATACAAACATGCACACACATATCAATAAAAATAAATCTTTAAAAATAAACATTACATCCTAACAATGTACACTTAATATAAAATAGAGAAAAGTTTTATGGTCAACACACTAGCCAAGCTATTTCTATAATGAAGAATGAAGGTATGGTTGCATAGAGTAGCCATAACTGCTTAACACTGAGCCTGACAACTTCATTTTCAAAACAATCAAATTTTACCAAAAAAATTTATTATTGCTATTCCTCTGATCAGAGCACTATGGTTTCAAAAAAGAAAAATCAAACAAGACTCAGATCACAATGTTTTCCAACATGTTATTAGGCAAAGAAATTAATAGACTTTTGTCAAAGAGCATCTACCTCTTGTAGAAACGACCCAAACACAATACACCCATCACTCTTTGGAAGAACCAAATTTCATTCCACAGTAAATCTGCAAGAGGTGGATGCTGTACTGTTGTTAAGATGCACACAAATGCAAACAACTCTCTTCAAAGTCAGCTCATTCATTCATTATTCTCTGGCTGGACTACTTCTTTTGTTCCTATTTAAAGGGTATGGTGGAGGAGCTAGAGTAACGGCTCAGCAGTTTAGAGCACTTGTTATTCCTGTAGGTGGCCTCTGTTCAGTTCCCAGCACACACATGGTGGTTTACAACCATCCATAACTCCATTAACTTCAGTTCCATGGATCGGATGCCCTCTTCTACCTCCATGTGCACTAGGCATGCAAGAGGTGCATATACACACATATACTCAAAGTACCCATACATACATACATACATACATACATACATACATACATACATACATACATACAAAAAAGTAAAGGGTATGGCAAAGAAGGTATATAATATGCTATACCTTTTATAAATTCTGTATCTTTTGCAATTTTCTAAATAATGTGTGAAAACAAAGCCCTATAACCCATGTTACATTCTAAACCACAGTTAAAAGCACCACAACGAGGTTGGAGAAAGCTCAGTGGTAGAGCATCCTCCTAGAACATGGAAGGCTCTCAGTTCAATAGCTACCTAAATAATCTTTTTTTAAAAGTAAATTAGCAAGCTACAACCAAATCAATAACCTTATATCAAGTATTTTTGTCTTAGTACTCTCTCTTTCTGTGATGTAAGAAACACCTCACTATCCTATTCCTTCATCCAACTTAACAGATTCTCCCTCAACAACCCAAACCATTCCTTTGGTCTCTAGCATGAGACTCTTAATATAAACTTATTTGACAAATTTTAATCAAATTTAACTTACAAATAAATACCTTAATACTATCAGTAAAATGGGAGATAAAATGAAATTTGCTAGATTGTTTTAAAACGAAAGTGACGAGGAGACGGAGGAATTATCAAATAGTCAACAACAAATACCATTAAAAAACAAACACCACATCAGTACTTGAAAAGCAGTGTCAATGAGTGGCTGAGCCTTAGTACAAGAGCAGCATCCACCACACATGTGTTAGTGAGTAGCTGAGCCTTAGTGCCATCTACCAACTTGGAAGAGCAGAAGAAAAAAGAGTGCCCCTGCCAGCTCTGACATTTTCCCTGTGGGGATCTTGCTGTCTCTGATCTTTAGTTTTTTCATTTCTAAAGACATCTGAGAACTTATCCCAGTCAAAATGCTAGGGCTCCACATTGTTCATTGGATATGCTAATTATAAACAATGACTTGTCTATTAGCTAAAGCAGGCATGCATTACAACTTAAATCAAAAAGCATTTTTTGGAAAAAAAAAGTCTATAAGCTAACTAAGACTGCCCTCAAATAGCTTGGATAAAATGGATATTACAAAAGCATTTTCAGAATACCTCACAGAGTTTAAAAAAATTCTAAGATCAGTAGCAAAACTCCAGTGTCCAGCTCCCCTCACTCTTCCCTATTCCACAGGCCCTCCAAAAAGACCAATAAGGATGAAGTTCTTCTCTAAACCCAAAGAGCCAGAGACATAAGCCCCAGGGCTACTGGGTGCATAACTAAATCTAGGGACTAAGAGTAGGAACGCTGATTATTTATCACGGCAGGAACAAAGGAACAATGTGCCCACCTTTCCACCAGAGAATGCTGAGATTCTGGAGGTTGAACATATTCCTTCACAAGTCACTAACTATCTTTATGACTATAAAAATGAAAATGCCAAGAGCATGGGCAGTGGATGAACAAGGCTGCTCTGTGGAATTCTAGAGCGGGCACTGCATGCCTGTAATCCCAACACTGGGGAAGCAGAGACAAGAGGATCGACTGCTGACTTGAACATCATCTTGGTCTCTGTAGTGAGCCTTCAGGCCAGTCGGAGACGTACGGAGAAACCCCAAAACCATGAGAACAAACAAAACATTCCAGTCCACTGGAATTTTACAACAAAATCTGTGCTTCGCCCATTCTGCACAAAGTGTTACTTCATTATCTATCCTGACTGAGCTCATGACTCAATTTTAAGAATTGAGAATCCTGCCAGGCAGTGGTGGCACACACCTTTAATCCCAGCACTTGGGAGGCATTGACGGGCGGATCTCTGTGAGTTCAATGCCAGCCTAGTCTACAGAGCAAATTCCAGATCAGGCTCCAAAGCTACCCAGAGAAACCCTGCCTCAAAAAACCAAAATCAAACAAACAAAAACAAAATGTCAGAATTCTGAAATCACATGTTATAATATGCTGAAATGCCTCCACCACTCAGAAGGGCAAGCAAGGGGGATCCTATCTCAAATTTGAGGCCAGCCTGGACTACAAAGAGAGCCTCAACTCAAAAGCAAGTCACAACTAAATACATGCATTGCATTTTACAAAGTCTGTGGCTGTGCAGCCAGAAGCAATAGCGGTTATTCTCTAGTGTACGTGAGGTAGCTCTCCTGTGAAGCTGAGGCAGAGGTCACTTGGATTCCACTTAGAGGCTGATGCTCCTACCATGTGCAAGCAGAGGAACCACACAGAGCTCACACATAGTCATGTGGACCAAGTCTATCTGCAGATATTTAAGGACTGTCCTTGTTCTCATGTGGACAGAGACATGTGATCCTTATCTCCTCACTTAGCTTTTCTTCCTCCCAACCCAATTTCCAAAAAGTTTGTTGCTAAAACTAAGTAGAACTAAGCGATGGACAGTACCACTAACCTCAAGACCAAAGCAACACTCCCAGCACCCACCATCCGTCAACTCAGAGCACGGTAGCTGGCACCCACTTACCTCACTGTGGAGACATAATAAACCAATCACGAAGAGGTGGCACGGCCATTACAATAGGCTTTACACTGTTAATAACAAGAATGGCCATTTTGGATTCTGACTGCTAAGTTAACACCACTGCTTTTGTGGCTGTGCTAGTCCACCAGCAGTGAACAGATAAGGTGAGCATGGAATCCACTGAGGTATAAACCACAGTTCAATAGAGAAGCCCCAAAGTATGTGGATGAGGCCAAGTTATAGTGCACAGCTCTGGGAAACATGACTGAATCCTAGCTTACATCTAGCCATTCCTATGTAGACAATGGCTCACAACAGAAGGAAGAAGGCCAAGTCCAAAGGAAACAAGAGAAAATGAAGAAGGGCCCCTAATAAACAGCCATAACTCGCAATCGCTGCACTCATGCAGACCACCGAAACTACAAGCTGCCAACTTCTCAAAGCTGGTCCACGGACTTCCATCTTGGGTGAAAATGTCTCTTTAATAAAGAAGCAGTAAAAGCAGTCATCCAATGGTATTCACTTCTGAATTAATGGCTAGGGGTTCCTGGGAATTTTCCAAGGAACAACAGCAACAGGAAAATCCTTCAGAAAAGAGACTACTTTTAAAATTGATGATAATGTTCAAGAGAAGGGCTTAGAATTTCATTATAAGAAGTCTAGGGGAGAACCTTTAAAAATATTCTTAGCTTAAAAAAATAAAACAGTCAGACTGGAGAGTTGGCTCAGCAGGTAAGGGCAGCAGCTGCCAAGCCTGGTGGCACCTAAGTTCTATCCCCGGGACCCACAGGGTGAGAAGAGAACCAATGGACTCCTCTAAGCTGCCCTCTGATCTCCACAGACGCTCACTTACACACTCCTAGCTCCTCCACACAATGAAGAAAATGCAATTAACTATTTAAAAGCAAGGCAAATAAATGTCTAACCAACTGAAAAAAAGCAGCAAGCAGCAAATTAATGTTGCAAGCTGGTAGTTATTACTAAGCCAGCTCAGATTACTAATACAAAGTCTATACACAGATACAAGAGAGGTGTTGCCATAATATGAGCAGCTTATTATTATAAGGGTCGAGCCTTACAAATCACGACAACCCCTACCATCGTCTTAACTATCTAGGCCTAGGCCTTCTTGAGCAACAGAGAACCTGGGGCAACACTAGTAGCTGCTCCAGGTCTGGCACTAATACACTCACCTTCACTTTTCCAGGGAGAACTCAAATACCCAGAGCTACAACTGCCCTTAGGCTGCCCAGTAACTTCTCTTAAAAGATAATAAATAAATAAATAAATATGCCAGTGCTTTTTGTTATCTTTTAAAATCAGAGAACCCTGAAAGTAAACGTCACCTTACACTGGGCTGCTGCATCAGGAGCAGCTCTGGCAGCCCATCACATGGACGAGAGGATCATCACTCCGGAATTACTAACGGTCTCCCTTCACCTCCAATTCCTCACTCACATTTAAGCAACACCTCTTTTATACCATTTTTAAAGGCTGTGTATTGTGTATATATGTGCATGTGGAAGTCAAGGCTCTCTTCCTCCACAATTCAGGTCATGTGGACTGAACTCAGGTCATCAGCTGAGCAGCAAGCACCCCTACTACCCCTACTGCCTGAGACACTTGTGCAACAGTTCCTCACTGCTGGATGGGAACAGCTGACTATGTTGGATGACCTAAATATCAAATAAAGCTGTAGCACAATGAAAACAAAAACTAGTCTGTCCAGTAGATTGGAGAAGAAGTTGCACAGATGTGTTATTAAGGAACTCCTGAAGACCAAAACAACCTGAATTTTAAAAATTAAAAATCACTTTAAAGGCCTACTGTCTTAATGGCAATATTATATAAAATAAACCCACAGGTAGAGCCTGGACGGGAAAGGATACATCTAGGCATGAGAAAAGACACCAGCCCTGACTAATCATTTACTAGTTTGACTTCCCAAATGGCCTACACATATTCTAACTCAAAATAACTATAACATGCTAATCGCAATCATGGAAAGGTTTTAAAAAAGCGGTCTACCACAGCCTTGACTTTAACTTGCCTTTAGACTCTGACTCTAAAACGTAGGCAGTCCCTCACTCACAGGCCTTGGCTGGGGAACGTGGTTATCGACATCTGACTCAAAGTGCAGCAGACAGAGAAAAGTCACCATGGCTTCTCATGCACAAGGTAACTCTACCAAATCAACAGCCAGTAAGAAGTGGTGAGGCTACTACCAAAGACTTTTAGGTACCAAAGCAATGTGAAACCAGACTCCCAAGACATTACATTTTTTTGAAACTTGGGTCAAGATTAAGTTGTCATCAAACACTGGCTCAGAACAAGCAGGGAGACAGTCAGCAATGGACCACACATTACACAGCAAAAAAACTCAGTCGGAAGATGCAAACAGCTTTCAAAAACAAGCAAAGCCATACAATGGCCCTGAAACAAACCAGTGATTTCAACAAATACTGTCATATTGTCAAAGCGCAGAGCATAGACATCACCTATCTGTCCAGGCACTGTAGCTGGAGAGGACTTTGAGAAAACAATTACAAGCCTCTCTCCCTGCAGCGCCAAAGGATGCCAAGGAGCACTCACAGCCTGTGAGCATTTAGCAAGACAAACTTCATTCTGTGCTTTTCCTTTTCACATTGAGACTTTCTGCCAAGCCGCACATACGTTCCAGGCAATGTTCAAAGCTAGTAGCAGATGTAGATTTAAGCAAACAGAATGTGCATTTGAAAAAAGAATTAAATACAATCTACTTTAAATGGAGAGAATTATGGAATACACAGATTTCTCAAAAGTTCCATAGTCTCTTCACCCCCCGTCTGTACCATGTATCCATCACTTGTTTCAATTAACACATCTGTTATTAATGCCACTCCTATGATGGCTTATGAATTTTGGTAATGGCTCAATTTTTCACAATAAAATGTTCAATATAAGTTCTTCTTTATCTAAAAACCACCAAAAGAAATGTCAAAATACTGCTTTGTCCTGAGTGGTTAGATATATTCCTTAAACTGATTTTGAATTTTGTCAAAATAATTTCCTTTAAATGTCAGGCTGGGGACAAGAAATAGAGGGAGGTGAGAGGGTGACTCTAGTTTATCTTTAAAACTACTTAGAGCCTTTTTACAATATCTAAAATAATTTTTGTGAGGGGTGCTTGATGGAGGAAGGTCATTGGTTGATTTAATAAAGAAGCTGCTTGACCTGATAGGTTAGAACATAGGTGGGAGGAGCAGACGCTGGGAGGAAGAGGAAGTGAGGTCAGAGACTCGACAGCTCTCCTCTTAGGGGCAGACGCCTCAGAGAGACATGATGCTCCACTCCTGCGGGCAGAGGCGAGAGCTCTGCTCTCTGAGGCACACGCGATGAAGCTCCGACCCAGGATGGACGTAGGCTAGAATCTTCCCGGTAAGCGCACCTTGGGGTGCTACACACAGATGATTAGAAATGGGCTAGTCCAGGTGCGAGAGTTAGCCGAGAAAAGGGCTGGAGCTAAAGAGCCAAGCAGTGTTTAAATGAATACAGTTTGTGTGTTGTTATTTCGGGCATAAGCTAGCTGGGCAGGCGGCCGGGGTGCTGGGGACTCAGCCCCACCACTCATATTACTACAGGTGCTGGTGTGTTTAAGGAGTTGTCCATGAACTAGAAGAAAAGTAAGAGAAAAATCACATCTTCATTCTGTAACACACAATGTCTTTTTAATCAGGTCATAAAATATAGTCAATAAATTGTGTTTAAGGGTTATGGAAACGTACTCACTAAGTAAATACAAGAGCACTGGGAAGTTAATGTCACTTGACATTTGTGTACAAAATTAATTTACACACACAGGATCAAGGACACGGATTCTTCACTCCATGAAAAACTATTACAAAATGACTACACGGTATAAGGCAGATCAAACAATAATCTCTGGGTGTGGACAAAAGTATCACATGAAGTCCTTTCAAAAGGCAGGTGGCATCTCCTTCACATTTATAGCCATCTATGAGGAACTAAAACAAGAGGCTGCAAAAAAAATTCTGAAGGAATGGAAAGTTGAGTGCCCTGCCTGAAGATCTAAGAGTAAAACAGTCCCACAGACCAGACCAGTCCTTACAGACCAGAATATGCTAACACACACCTTTAATCCCAGTAGCTACAATGACATGCACCTTTAATCCCAGTCCTAGAGAGGAATGGTTTCCTTCTGAGATTCTTGGAGGCAGGATCATCATTTTCAGACTGAGGTCGAGGTAAAAGCCAGTGGTTGGCTGTTTTGCTTTTCAGATCTTCAGTTGAACCCCAATTTCTGACCTGAGCTTTTACTAATTGTGCATCAGTTAGCATATTTGTTTTTCACGTTCTTAATTTCATCTATAAAATATTGATTTCATCTTCCAAAAACATGGTATTGACAGCAAGTTCAGAAGCTGACTTCCTATATAAATGGCCCTGTGCTGAACGAGCACTTCCAGAGGAAAGCAGACAGTTTAGTGACCATCACTCCCACCCTGCTGTTTCCAGTTTCTTCTTCAGTACATGAACACTATGAGCCATTAGTCTACTACTGCTTTACTAGCTTATACAACCAAGAATTCGTTTTTTTTTTTTTTTTTACAGCCAAAATTATTTCAAAGCTTAGGGGGAAAATAATGGCATGAGAAAATAATCACGAGGCACAAAGAGAAACAAGGTAGAATATGAGTCTGTCAGGATACAAATGGCTACATGGAAACAACCTGGGTTACTCCCATACCCTAAAAACAAACACCATAAAGCAATGGCTAAAACTAGTAATGCCCCTAGCTCTCTCCAGGAGAAAGATCAGAAGTTTGGGGTTTTTAAAATAATTTTTACTATTATTTTCTTTTGATTATTTTGGTAGTACTAGTGACAGCAATAAAACACTCTAGGGTTAAATAGTATAATTAATTCCAAGTGTTCTATGGCAGATTACCTCACAAAGAAATCAAGAACTTGTCACTATCACCTGGTGCTTGGAAATATTTAGATTAGAATCTCAAAGAACTGACACTTACCTGGGTTCAAAATCAATTGTTTTTGAACATGAGGTTTGATTAATTTGACAACCAGGTATTTATAAAGTCCTGATTTTCCATTTCTCTACTAGGAATACAGAAAGCAGAAAGACAAAGGAGATTGTACCTGACCACAAAAGACAAAGTGTGACTTCATTAACATTCATCTCATGAAACTAAACTCCTGTGTATAAATACGAATGTGACCAGAAAACAATCTACAATGAGAAAGATTACAAAAGGAAAAATACTTCTAGGCATTAAAACTATAAGCTAATTATACTCCATACAATAAAGAACAGATTCAATAAGAGAGAGACAAACTAGAGAAATTCAATTTCAGGAATAGGTAATCTTGAGTATTCTGGTATTACTGTGCGCCTAACAATATAATTACACTGTACTACACAAATTTCTATCTCCCAATTCCATTTTAGATCTTTAAAAAGAGGCATATAGACCTCTTTCCTCTTGCGGGCATCGCTGGATCGCAGCCGCCAAAATGAAGTTCAATCCGTTTATGACTTCTGACCGGAGCAAGAACCGCAAACGGCATTTCAATGCACCTTCTCAGATTCGGAGGAAGATCACGTCTTCCCCCCTTTCCAAAGGATGATGAAGTTCAGGTTGTCCGGGGACACTACAAAGGCCAGCAGATTGGCAAAGTGGTCCAAGTGTACAGGAAAAAATACGTCATCTACATTGAACGGGTGCAGTGGGAAAAGGCTAATGGCACAACTGTCCACGTGGGCATCCACCCCAGCAAGGTGGTGATCACCAGGCTAAAGCTGGACAAAGACCGAAAGAAGATCCTGGAAAGGAAAGCCAAGTCTCAACAAGTAGGAAAGGAGAAGGGCAAATACAAGGAAGAAACGATTGAGAAGATGCAGGGGTAGGGGCGTCTCATACAGTTTTCATTAAAGACTGCTTGAGTAGAAAAAAATAATCTTTAAAAAGAGAGGGGATAAACTTCTGCCCCCTAGAGGTGAGTAAAACAAAACCACTGGTGGGTGAGGGCCAATGGTGCCAGCACACGAATGTCTGGGCAGCCAGCTCAGAGACCTCAGCAGGGGCTTCTTGGGAATCCTGACCATCCAAGCAAAGTACTAACTCAACCAGAAACGGCAAAGAATTTTGGAATGCACCATGCTGATGGAGCTGGTCCACTACTGCAATCTTAACTGTCTAAAGGTAAGTTCAAATATTAAGATTTAGATTTTAAAGCCAGTTTTAAAAACACTAAATATGAGCCTGGCTGTAGTGGCACACACCTGTAATCCAGACACTCAAGAGGAGGATCTCTGTGAGTCTGAGATCAGCCAGGACTATGATTCAAGTTCCAGGTCTACAATTTTTGATCCTCAACTACAACCTAAAGAAAGAGAGGCTGGCAAAACTGGAAAGAGACAGTGCTACTGTCAAAGACACTTTGGAAAGAGAAAATAAGTTCCTATGGGTTCATTAAATAAACGCGTTTATGTTTCCATAGTCACGTGCCCCACTTCTCTACGTCTCCAACTCCTTCCCTGCACGTTCCGCTTCATCCAAACGTTTATTTATGGGATAAGGACCACAGAACTTCATGCTGAGACAAACAGTCAGGCAGAGATCTTTGAGAGCAACTCACGATAAATCTGAAGGCTTGAGCAATGCATGCTTCCTTTTAATACCACGTTTCATTTCCTGTTCAGATACTGTTCAGGGAGACAGTTCCCAGCCCAGGGGTCTGGAATTTCAGGGTAAATTTCTCCGAATCACAGGCATATAACTTCTGTGAAGGAGAACCTAAAGCTCTCACCAAATTCTCAAAGAGGCTTAAAGATCCAAAAGAGGTTAATGGGTGCTAAGAACAAGACTGAGTGAACATGGCTGTCAGGGGAGCCTGTCCTCTGTGGAGGCAGGAGACAGGGAGGAGCCTAGGTGTAGGCAGTAAAAGAAGTCCGGCTGGGGGACAGTTGTGGAGTAAGACAGACCAGCACTGGCCTGCCCACCAAGGAGACAGAGTTCAGAGAGAATATACAGCTGTCATACACATACCTCCCAGACCAACCCTCTTCTTCCTCCAACCAAGAACCAGAAGTAAATAAGCACGGGGCTAAGAGGAATGGAGCCTCCACTCAACTCCTCTGTGGCCCAGGTGAGTGGTTCCCATGATAGACAGGAAAGAAGAGCCCTGCCTCTAGGAAAATGTGTTCCTTTTTCTGCTGCCATGAATGCACTGAAGACAATAGTGCAGTCTCACAACCAAACGTATCTCTCAAAGAACACACTGATCTTAACCTGCAGCGGTTTGTTTTTAAGAGACTTCTAAGACTCATTAGAGAGACCTGTCTGATGAGCTGTCCTGAAGCTCATAGAGATACTTTTCTATGGAAGGCGACTTTGGCCACAGGGAGCTGGGAAGCAACTGCTACTGAAAGGCTTCTAAGAAAATGACTGGAGGAATGTGTTGGAAGCTACAAAACAGACCAAGGGGGCCCTCTGTTCTGTTTCTGCTCGAGCTTCAAAAAGGAATTCAGGGTTAGTTACGACAGGAATAAGCCGAAAACTACAAACACGCACATAGGTAAGTGTAATTAGCCGTTCAGCAGGGGCATTTCTCCCCCCGAGTTATACAGTGGGCAATTTATCCCAATCACATGGTGAAGATATGCCAGAGCCAGAAGTACAGAAGACAGGATACAGTGTTTCAAAGCATTCTCAAAGCAGACTCCTCTTAAAAAGACAGGTATCTTTTCCTGCCAAAGGACTACACCCTCAGGCACTGAGGGGCTCCTATGCTTCCTCCTTATATTTGGGAATCAGAATCAGAATCAGAATCAGAATCAGAATCAGAATCAGAATCAGAATCAGAATCAGAATCAGAAGAAGAAGAAGAAGAAGAAGAAGAAGAAGAAGAAGAAGAAGAAGAAAGAAAGAAATGAGAAAAAAAGAAAAGAAAAAGAAATTTGTGTATATGAATACACATTCCTTTGTGTATTCACCTGAGCTCAAACATGGAGACCAGCTAGGTGCTGAGAAGCATGGAGCAGACAAGACACAGCTGGCATTTAGGGAAGGGAAATAAAACACACAGCGGATTGGCAGCCAGCAATCAAGGTCCCCTCAGATGCCTGAGGGACAATCTGTACACAGTTCTCCAGGCCATGAAAGTGAACAAGCTGCTGTCAGGAGCAATGAGGAACTAAAGCTTAGAAGTCAAAGGCTTGGCATCAACCCCGGCCAAGTTAGTACAGTGTAAGAAAACCACTGCAGTCTAAGCAAACAAGAGGCTTACACTGCAACACTGTGACTAAATAATGTAAAAGAAAATGCTTATATGACAAGACGCTCCCTAAAACTATGGTTTTAAATCATGTACATTCAATTCATGCAATGAAATGAGAATGATTTGGTTTGATGCTTACACCATGATAGTGACAGCAGTGAACAGTCAAATGGCAACTGCCACTTTTTTTGTAAGGCAGAATCTTAGAGGAAAAGCAGGGGCCAAATAAATAAACAGAATTCTCGTTGTTTCTTTGCTTGGGTTTGTAAAATTAGAATCAACTGGTTATTACTGTGTTAATAATGCACAGAAATAAATTTAAAAGGCCAGTTTCATTATAATTTTGTTCTATCACCCTAGCAATCACAAATAAAGTGGAAATGAAAACAGGGCTCACATGAGTGGCCAGATGTCAGCAAAGAGAGGACAGAACAGGAATTGGTTTCTGAACTGACAGGACAGTTGTAGGATATACCTCTGTAACAGATGTGTGCTCAGAATCAGGAAAAAACATGTATAACACACACACACGGACACGGACACGGACACGGACACTGGTTTTAGAATAAGATGAGACCAAGGAGTTTTAGGGGAGCTCTCCACATTGACTATCCTGAAGCGGACACTCACAAAACATCAGTAAGCTTGACCATGAATTCCAGGTTATCCTGGGCTACACAGTGAGTACCAGGCTAACCTGAGCTATATGACAAAATCCTGTCGAGGGGGGAGAGGGAAAGCGGGGAGAATGAGAGTATCAACCAACCATACAGACATCAATGATTGTCTTCAGGCTTAATCTTCTTTCAGATAAAGAAGTAGCATTTCTCAAGCCTTTAGCGGATGTGCACCTTTAATGGACACTCATGAAACTGAGCTTCCTGAGCAATCATTTCAGTTTGGATTGCATGAGTAAGGGTGGTTGCTTGCAAAGCTCTTTACTCAGATTAAGAGGGCATCCATCAACAGTGATCAGTGATCAGTGGCCATTGCTAGGGGACACTGGACAAATGAACAGAGAATCATGGTGATTTCACACTGGCTGTCTAAAGAACAGGACAAAACTAGAAATTCATAGTTTAATTAGGGAAATATGTAAATTAGATCTTATCCTTGACCTAATTAAGCTGTGGGAGCTACATGCACCCTTCTGAAGAATTTAGATATTTTAAAAAAATGTTAAGCAATCTCATCAACTTTGTCCTCTGTAAGTAAAAATTACCACGGTTTACTTCAAGTACAAACACTCGAGCACTGTATGTTTAGCTACAGCATGCCACCTTATTTGAAAGAATGTGGGGTGGCTTTACTGGCATTAAGTGTGCCGTAAACATGGGGCAAAATTTAGCTGTGTAACCTTCTCACAATTGATCTGGAAAAGTGAGGTCAAGCACATTGTAAAAGAGAACACTTAGAGACCAAAAGTTGGAATTTATTGTTTCTAGTATTTCCTTTTACACTGAGTTAAACCAGAAAGCATGACATTATTTCATCGAGTCTAAAACTCCACCGAGAGTGACAAGGAAAGGCCTACCACTTTAACTGTAAGACAACCAGGGACTAAAGGCTGTTCTCATAATTCAGGTACAGAAAATTTCTCAAAAGGTTTACGTGCCGAAGGCTTGGTTTCCAGCTAATGGGCATCTACGAAACAAATGGATCTTGAGAAATTGGATCTAATCAGTGTCTTTCCCCCTTGCTGGATTCGTAATGAGAGATAGTGACTAGGCAGGGTGCAACCGAATGAAGTAAGTGCAGACACGAGAAATTATACCGGGCCTGTCAATGCTCCCTACTGCCTGAAAATAAACAACTTTGCCCACCCTATCCTTCCCTCAAAATTTGTTCTACCTCCCCTCCTAGGAACAATGGGGTCGAGTTACTGTGGCTGAGACCTCTGAATCCATCAGCAACATAAACCTTCCCTTCCCTCTTTTTAAGCTAGGCCAGGTGTTTCTGTCAGAGTAACATGAGGCTGACTATCAGTGATGCTGCGGAAGCCGTTCCTTGTGAAGGAAGCAGTATACGGGTATTCTGTGATAGAAGCCACCTTCTAAAAGCACAACTGCACCATCAGTACTGGTTCCAACACACTTCTTTGCAGCCATGTATCACAGTTCACGTTAACAAAATAAAAACTCTTCTCTAAAATCAGCTTTTCCACGATGAGCACAGGAACTACTCTGCACGGAAGCAACACGTGTTCAGCCTGGCTGTGGGTTTCAGTGTGAGTGTGTTTCTGTGTACTTATTAGTGAATGTTTTTTTGCAATATTATTCAATCACTAGTTTTGTAAAGGAAATGACATGGCTCCTCTACTTTCTCCCAAAATCTACTTTTCACTAACTTTGTAACCAATTTCAAATGTTCTTTGCCACAGCACGACTTGCTGGTGCAGAAGTCCTGTTCTGGATCTTGTTCTGGCAGAAGAGGTTGCTTATCTTTAGAGAGAGGACTCATCATCTAGAGAATAATCCCTCAGAAAATGTAAGAAAAACTCAGTTGATTTACAAATGTCAGCATAACTTACTTTTAAATCTTACACTTTGGTGGCACTGTGCCACAACTTAACAATATCTTACAACGAGACCAAAGCCGTGGGGAAGAGCAAATGACTAAATGCGCCAATAAAACCTATCTTCAGACACACGTCATTATAATTTCTGTTTATACTTCTTTTTCAATTGCAGTCACACAAATATTCTCATTCTCAACAGCTGCAGATCCATATACCATTCCTAAACAAGGTTTTACAACATGGGTAACAACGACATTTTGTTTGAATAATTCTTTCTGGGGTGTGGGTGGAGTAGGAGCTGAACACACTCAGGTTCAGGTTGTACCGTCAAAAATGTTTCCAAACTGCCTAATCTTACTGGAAAGCAAGCCTCAGTTTGTCTTGAAAATACTAATTTAAGCACCGGAGTTGTATTCAAGCGTCACATTATTTTGAGACAACAATGACACTATTTTGATGCCTGAATGATCCTCTATGGTATACTTTTGAGATGGGACTACGAACACAACAGCAGAATAAAAGGTAAAGACAATGAAATATACACACAGAGCAGTCTTTCTAATCACACCTCCTAGTGCAGGTATATATTAACCAACAAAGCACATGGTCAGCAGACCACAAGCCAGAGCAAACGTGGCAATGCGAATGGACAGGCAGGCAAGAGAAAGGCCAGGCGTGAGCTGCTGCCTATCTTTCATGCCTTTCCTTGCAAAGTTCCTGCTCTCCAGAAAGGATCGCAGTTCTCCATCCTGGGGACCACGTGCTTTGAGAAAGTTCTCTCACAATGCTCTATGCTACTTTGCCTCTATTTTTCTAAATAAACTACTATGTCCTTAACAAGGTGGATGATCACCAGAAAACAGTGGATTTCTGCTAAAAGGACGCAGATGAATTCTGGAGTAGCCATTCTTATGACACCTAATAATAACAATAACATTTACTAATTTATTCAGTGATTAAGACTATCTAAAATATTGTGATGACTTCAAGCTTTCCCAGATATCAATATGAACTATATATGAAACTGTCTAAATTTAGAACAGATGAATGGGGATTATAAAGCCATTTTTACTTTTATTTTCCCAGAAAAACGCACTGTAGGAAAATTACGATTTCAGATTCGCTTAAGTCCTGCATATTGACCCAATAGCCTTGCTCAAGTTAGCATCACCTCCCACCAACATCATCTACAATAGCAGTTAAACTAAAACAGTGTAATCCTCACCCAAAATGTACACAATGTAGGAGGGGAGGAGAGAGCACTCAGTGGCAGTTAAAATGTGGCTTAGTCACAATACAACATGTGTTCTAAAATGCTTGAGTCCAATATATTATTCTGTCCTAACATCGAGAGCTCAGCCCTTAGCTGACTAAAGTAATACTACATGATAAATTATATGCGCACAGTTAAATGGAACTCCCACATACTGAGAGCAACAAGCCCAAAAGAAAAATGTTGGCACTAAATAAAGGTTCCATTTACTATGTGCCTGTATTTCACTCAATCGATCAGACATTTCTACATTTCCTATATAAGGCAGATACTTGTTTTTCCAATGGACTCAAGAATAACTTGTCCATATACAATAAGAACCTGATAACGATAACTCAAGGCTAGACTTTCCAAACTGCCAAGACTTTTGTTATTTTCAATAAGCTATAATAATGTTTACGTACAGTGACTAATTCCTTTCATATGAATACAAAGTAAAGTTATAACTCAAACTCTAAGGGAAGGAAAACTATGTCCATGGTCATGAAAAAACTAACCATATGAAGTAGGCATATTATATCAGAACTACAATATCAGCACTCAGGATGATGGGGCAGGGTTACTCAAGTCCAAATGGATCAAAGACCTCAACATAAAGCCAACCACCCTGAACCTCATAGAAGAGAAAGTAGGAAGTACACGTGAACACATTGGCACAGGAGACCACTTTCTAAATATAATCCCAGTAGCACAGACACTGAGAGAAACAATTAATAAATGGGACCTCCTGAAACTGAAAAGCTTCTGTAAAGCAAAGGACAGGGTCAACAAGACAAAACAACAGCCTACAGAATGGAAAAAGATCTTCCTTCACCAATCCCACATCAGACAGAGTGGTGAACTCAAAAAAATTGGTCATCAAAAGAAGAAATAATCCATAAAAAAAAAATGGAGTATAGACCTAAACAGAGAACTCTAACTCTCAACAGAAAATCTAAAATGGCTGAAAGACACTTAGTCATCAGAGCAATGCAAATCAAAACAACTCTGAGATCCCATCTTACACCTGTAGAAATGGCCAAGATCAAAAACACTGATGAAAACTTATGCTGGAGAGGATGTAGGGTCGAGGAACACTTCTGCATTGCTGGTGGGAGTGCAAACTGGTACAAGCCCTTTGGATATCAGTGTGGCGATTTCTCAGAAAATTAGGAAACAACCTTCCTCAAAACCCAGCAATACTACTTTTGAGTATATATCCAAAGGATGCTCATCATGCCACAAGGGCATGTGCTCAACTATGTTCATAGCAGCATTGTTTGTTATAGCCAGAACCTGGAAACAACCTAAATGCCCTTTGGTTGAAGAATAAGGAAAATATACATTTACACAATAAAGTTCTAGACAGCAGAAAAAAAATGACATCTTAAATTTTGCAGGCAAATGGATGGATGGATCTAAAAAACACAATATTGAGTGAGGTAATTCAGACCCAGAAAGACAAATATCATATGTAATCACTCATAAGTGGCTTTTAGAGATAAAGCAAAGAAAAACCTGCCTACAATTCACAATCCCAAAGGACCTAGACAATAATGAGGATCCTAAGAGAGACATACATGGATTTAATCTATATGGAAAGTAAAAAAAGACAAGATCTCCTGAGTAAATTGGGAGCATGGGGACCATGGGAGAGGGTTGAAGGGGAGGGGAGAGGAAGGGAGGGGAACAGAGAAAAATGTAGAGCTCAATAAAATCAATTTAAAAACTGCAAAAAAAGTAAAGAAAAAAATTTAGTAAAGACTCAAAGTTCAACTACAGTCCATTCTCTAGTCAGAGTGAAGTTTAAAAGCCAGATAAGCAAGAGACATGCAAAACAGAAGAAGCTCAAGAGGTTGACCAGACATCCCTGTGGATCTTCAGTAGATTATTCTGCAGAGAAATTCAGAATGTCAAAGGCTACGTTTAGATCAAAAACCATAAAAGATCCGCCCACTACAGAAATGTCCATCACCGGGAGGATACAGTCATGGTACACTTTCATCAAAAGTCAAAGTAATGTCAGTTGAAGACAGAGTAAAAAAAAAAGTACTGGCAATATGAGAAGACCATTTTCTTAAGCACTTCACTGGCTAAACAAACACTGGCAATCAAGTCCAGACAGAGATCAAAAGATAGTTTAAGGGGGAGGTAGCTCAGTCTGTAAGGGACGAGGCCCCAAATTCTCGTCTTGATCACCCATGTCAAAAGCAGAGCACTCTGATACATGTGTGTAATCCTAGCGCTGGGGAGACAGCCAGATTCCTGATGCTCACTACAAAGCTCAGAAACAAAACTGGAGAAAGACTGAAAAGCCACCCAATCTCAGCTTCTGGTGTCTACACATCCACTCGTCATACCCATGCGCATATAGACACAAAAGTATCATGTAAGAGACACTATCTTATTTGATGTGATAGAAAGTAAGTTCACTTGCTTGTGCTGTAACTATCACTTCTTTCTCTCCAAGCATTTCTCCTTTACTTTCCACATAACTGAGATTATATGTTTACTTATATAATATTACATAAGGACTTCTCGCCGCCAGATGAAAGACTCACAACGTGAAGTAAAATTTCTGTTTGCTCTGCTCTGTCCCGAAAACATTGACCTTCCACGTGAAAGCCAATTTATTAGGAGTATCCAGAGTAATCCCCCCACTTGTTCTACCCAGCACCCTAATCAAGGGAATATACACAGTGAAGCGCTGTTTTACATGGTTGGCTACAGTTATAATTAAGCCATGAAGTTTTGTCTACAGAACTCTGCTTAGAAGATAATCATCGGACACTGAATTATGACTAGTACATTCAACCCTGGTCCAGGGAAAATCAATTAAAGTTGCACAAATGTTAAAAATCGAAGCATCTAGGGTACCTACCACCTACAATAACACTTTACAGATGGCTTCAGAGGACAAAACTTTCAATGAATAGCTACGCTATCAGAAATGGTGGTAAGTAAAGCCATAACCCTCTCACTAAACAGTGCGGCGGGCTTCTTGACCGGCGAGGAAGAAACACCCACCACACAAGGATTCTTCTCAGATCACACTTTACTGAAGTGCATTTGGTTGAGGGAGAGCATAAAGCGAAGGGGGGCAGGAAACGAGAGAGCAGGGGAGAGAGAGAGATGAGAGAGAGGAGAGGCTAGAGGGAGAGAGAGGTGCAAGGCGCTGGGGGGGGGGACACAAGAGAGAGAGCCGGGGGCACAATGGCGGCTGCTTATATAGGGAATTGGCACATGGGTCACCCTGTGATTGGCTGCCATCATCAGCTGACACCAGACTGCATCGAGATAGGCCCAGGGACCCTTATCCACAGCATGCGGGAAGCGGGGGACACGTAGCTCTCAAAGGCATAGCCAAATATGGGGTTGTTTATAACCAACAAGACAGGATGTGGTGCCATCTTGTAATGGCAATCCTGTCCGGCTCACTACAAAACAGAATGACTTTTTGTTGTTACAATATTTCATATAACAAATTTATTTCCATAGTGCAATATAGCACAGCTGACTGCACACCTATTTACTTCTAATATGGACTTTTCCTGTACATTAATCTTCTGGGGCTATCAAAGAAAGAAAAAGGGGAGGGGCGAGGGAGGGAGAAGAAAAAGTAGGGGTTTCCTCTGTACCATGAGTTTTATTTTTAGCTTATCTTTTGTGAGTACACAAGAGTGTAAGCGTGGGAAATGCATCCACACAGCACAGCATCCACGGGAAAGATGGTAACTCGTGCACTTGGCTCTCTTCATTCATCTTTACATGGGCTCTAGGGATTGCACTAAGGTCTCCGGGTTCCGGGTTTACACTGCAAGCACTACCAGCTCAGTCATCTTGTCACCCCTGTCTTATATTTAATTCCCAAGAGAAACTGTTGCCGTACAGAGAACCAAAATGAAAGAAGGCCAGAATGAGATGGTAAGTTCCACAGACAGGGGCATTTTGGCTGAAAATTGTAATCATCCATAATACATTCACAAGCAGGCTGTTCCTGCTGGACCCTCTAAAATAGAGACTTACAAGAAGCACAATTTTAAAGTAAGATTTCCAGGAAGAACTTTATGATTACCTGTAGCTATCCTATCCTATCATACCTAATAAAGTGATACACTTCTGCATTTCTTCTTAACCACGTAGCTGTTTTTATAAGGCACAGTCCTTAATAAAATTGCTATACTTTTCCTGATGGAAGAAAACAGAGAAATGTGGAATGCACACAATCTCTCCAGACTCAGAACTATGACCAGTGCTAAAATCCAAAGACTGGAGGAACAGAGAGGGGAAATAATTCCTTTGAACTGGAAACATACACTGGAGGATGTGCGCAGCATGAAAGCAACAGCACTTTACAATGTTTGTAAATCAATATCCTGCAGATGCTATGATTAAGCAAATCGAAAATCTGCCCAATTACAAAATGTTTTAAATTGTTAAATTAAAAAGAAATATTTACCACTTTTTTGAGAATATGTAAATCATACTTTAACACACATTCATCAGAGACACTTCCTGAAAAAGATTTTTCCCACACTTTTTATTTAGAATATGTAGAATATGTCAGGAAGATATTCAGAAGACGAGGCTGTAGCACAACCTTTTTACTATAAGGCAAATCACATCATTTCCTCCTATTTGCTTAGAGAACACTTGAAGTTCTGTGTTCTCAGTGTGTGATAAGCACTGACCAGAAGGGAGCCTGAAGGAGAAGCGGAGCATCTGGTGAAGCACTTTCCAAGCCCAAGGACCACATCTGCTGCTGAGGTTAGGGTCCGGCGAGAGAGCTGCAACCTCCATGCAAACAGGAAGAGCATAATGCAGAGTATGAAAACATGCTTCATAGAGCACTTTCTTCTTTTCTTGACAATGTGTTAACAACTGAGGCTCACAGAGAACTAGGAGAAACATTCTCATAAATTCCTTCAAAGCATCTAGGAGTTCAATAGACTTTTTACCCCATGGCTTCTGACTACATCCCTCCTCCACATATATCAGCTGAGCTTTCAAGACAAGATGGATGCCATTTCTCTGGGATTCATCAATTTTGCTCTTTTTGTTGTTCTGAAACATACCAAGAAAAGAATCTGAGATAGAAGAAACAAAAAACAGAAGAATAAAACAAAGCAGTAAAGAAAATCTGACAAAGTCCAAAAGAGCCCAACCACATTCAGCAGTCCTTCTCCACTTACCTCCAGCTTTCAATTTTGTGCCATAAACAGCAACACGGAAAAAAAAATCTTTGCTTGCTGCAGTATAAATTGCCTAACAGTTCTGACACTTTTAAGAGCCCCAACTGTGCCGTGAAAGGTTCCCCAACAAGGAATGATCTGCACAGTGGGAGAGGAACCCACTTAGATTTCCTCACAGCTGTGAGGACTAGTCTCTTGGAGTAACAGAAACCAAGGGGAGACTAGAAACTCCTCAGAATGCTGTTTCCATCACCTCATACCATCAGCCACTTCCATTAGTGCCCAGGAGAAAGACAAGGAATTACCTAGCACTTTAGGATAGCAAGCTTCACTAAAGACAAGGAACCCACCACCAACACAACATAAATGAAAATCACAACACTGTACTCTTCTATTACTAGGATAAACAACTAGTTTAATAATAATAATAATTTTTAAAAAGCCTTAATCTATACAAATTTATGGAGCATTTTGGTACCCAGCTTCTGAAATCAAACATTATGGCATGCTACCATAGAAAGCGTGAGGTTCTGGGTTGCACTCTAGCACCACAGAAACTATGCTGCTGTAATATCAGCACTTAGGAGGTGGTATCAAGAGGACCATGAGTTCAAGGTCATTCTTCATTACTTAGAGTGAAGCTGGCACGTCTTGGTGGTTTTATAAAGAACCTGGATATCAGCAAGAATAAGACAGTCTACATATCTTGAAAATAAAGATAGGTGACCACCTAGGAGACTATCATCCTCTATATGAACAACATGAGGATGTGAAATCAAATCCAAAGTCATACTCAGCCTGGGTGTAATAGCACAGGCATTGAAGGAGCAGAGTTCAAGACAGCTTGGTCTGTACGGTGAGTTCCAGGACAGATTTACAAAAGAATAAAAAGGTCACTTTATAGCTGATTACTAAATTATTCCAACCAGTATTCCTGAGTACCTATCCCTTTAGACACTACAGTAAAAGCTAACAGCCAGCCTTGAAAGACAACACAATCCTTGCCTTCAAGTAGCCACACACATAAAAAAAAAAAAAAAAAAAAAAAGGCAGGTGCAAAGAACAATCAACTGATATAAGGCAAAACAATGCAAAAGGAACTACAGAAGTGAAGGCATTGATAAATGCTTCTCAGAAAATGTTAGCTGTGCTAGACTTTGAAGGCTGGGTAAGTTAGCCAGGCAGAAGAAGTCGGGGCGGCATCACAGCCTTTCCAAGACGGTATCTTTGAGCCTTCTGCAAGGCACAGAGCATGAATACAAACTTTAAAGATGTCTAACAATCTCAGATTCTATAATGGCCATGGCAAAAGAACAAGAAATGAGGCATGGTAGATAGCTCTGAACCACATCTCAAAGGGCCAAAGGCCAGAGAGACAGACTCTGCTTACAAAATTGGTTTTTAAAATGAAGATTCTCAGCTACCAGCTTTAGACACTGGAGTGGAATGAGGAATAAGTCAAAAGGGAAGACTTGTATAAGAAAACTGCAAGAAAAGACAGCGGTGACCGGTGAGGTGATTCCAAAAGGCTAAAAAGAATCAACATAAGAATTGGAAGAAACTCCGCAACTTCTCATGCTACCTATAACGTGGGCTTGTCAAAAAGTGTATGACAACATCAGAAAAACAAGTGAATTCTAGAAGGCACTTGAGGGTCAGTACAGAATGAATAATGAAGGGTGTGCTGCAGACAACTTCACTCACAAGGAGACTGCAAATCTGAATCCTACCTGCTTCAACTCTGGCGCTGCAGGAGGCAAGCAGATCTATCTCTGTGAGCTCAAAACCAGCCTGGTCTAAATATTGAGTTCCAGAACAGGCAGGGCTATGTGGAGAGACCCTGTCTCAACAAACAAACAAAAAACAGAGAGCAAAGGAAAAAATACACTAACAAATATCGTATTTAATAGGCTAATTTATCCCATTGTTTCCTCATTTTAATCTATATATTATTCATATGACTGAGAAAACTGAAGCAATCCAATGGAAAAGTTCAAAGAGTTTTGCAACATGCAACAGCTTATTGAAGGGACCACAACTAGAGTAAAAAAATCTTCCACAGAATGCACTCACAGAGTAACAGACATGCTAACCACCCAGCACTCATAAATAAGACAAAGCCTGTAAAATTATCAACTACACGAGACAATTTTATCATAAGTGTCTTGACATGGAGTACTTTTTAAAAATCTGAAAATTCTACATAAAAGTGGGAACAACCCAGCTGTATTCTGAGGAGAGAATGAAAATATAAAGTACGACATATTCCTATCCAAGGATGTAAGAATGAAAATGGATGAACCAGAGAGGATGAGCCTAAAATGTTAGTGCCAATGAAAAGAGGCAAGACAGAAAAGATATACTTTTATAAAATCCAAAAATCAGACAAATTATAACGTATATAAACACAGCTGCAACAACTGAAAAGATGAAATGCCATAGATGTCAAAATACTGGTTAGTTCTAACGGGAAAACAAGTAGATTTTGATCAAGCAAGAAAACTCTAGGGAGAGTCAGTGGTACTATCATGGTCTATTTCTTAACCAAACCAGTGGTTATGGAGATGTGTGCTTTCTAATTATTCTCCAAGCTATGCATTTGTTTTATGTGCTTCTCCTGCAAACATCTTTTGCAATAAAATGCTTTAAAATGGGATAGTTTTTAAATTTATTTATTATACGTACACTTGCCAGAAGAGGGTGCCAGATCTCATTACAGATGGTTGTGAGCCACCATGTGGTTGCTGGGAATTGAACTCAGGATCTCTAGAAAAGTAGCCAGTGCTCTTAACCTCTGAGCCATCTCTCCAGCCCCTTAAATGAGATATTTTTAAATGATGCAAAGATCTCAAAATTAATGGGCAAAGTATATATCAGTTTTCTAAAAACAGTGTATAAGTGATATAATTGCTTTGGGAGACAACCAGGCAGTTCCTTAATTACATGTAGTTACCATGTAACCTAGCCCTTTTTTCCTAGGAATACACTAAAGAGAATACACAATCTTACACTAACAAATGTTTACAACTGCACTACTCACAAGTGATGAATAAGCAAAAGATAATGTGTACACATAAAGAAACTCTTCCTGGCCGGGCGGTGGTGGCGCACGCCTTTAATCCCAGCACTCGGGAGGCAGAGGCAGGCGGATCTCTGTGAGTTCGAGACCAGCCTGGTCTACAGAGCTAGTTCCAGGACAGGCTCCAAAACCACAGAGAAACCCTGTCTCGAAAAACCAAAAAAAAAAAAAAAATTCTTCCTGGTCCTAACAAGGCACCTTTGAGTTCTGTTGGAGTTATTTTGAGGTGCCATGTGGAAAACCCCTTAAAATGTATGCTTAATTAAAGAAGCCAGACATCCTAGCACAAATGCTGTGCGACCACCCTACAGAACATAAGAGCAAACTAATAGCACAAGAAATCAGACGAGGTTATCAGAGAAGGAAAGGGGGAAAAGAAGCTATTTTTTAGCAGTAAAGAGTTTCCGTTTGGAGTGATTAGAAAGTTAATAGAAATGATTATTGTACAACACCATGAATATAGCCATTATCAGTTAATTACATACTAAAAAATTAAGGTGGTATGTCAGAAAACAAAGCATTTAAAAAACTAATAAAGTACTGGTGTGTGCTGTAGTGGGAAAGAATTCTGAAAATATGCTAAGTGGAAGAAACCAATCATGAACAACCACAACTGCATCATTACATTCATACAAAATGTACAAAATGAACCTCTATGGCAGCAGAGAGTGTGTCAGTGGTGACTTAGGGAGAAGACAGAAGGCCAGGAGACGAGCAGGGCAAAGCTGAAGATTAACAAAGCTGCTTTGGATCTAAGGTGGACTGGCTCTGGCTATATTCGTCTGTGAAACTCACTTCGAATGGGTACGTTGCATGTGTAAAGGAGAATGTGTTGGAAAATGCCACAGCTGCTTAGAAAAAATATAGTGCAACAAATTTTATTTTTAAATATAATTCTAAATTAAATAAGCACATCTAAGAGCTGAATACATATACAAATATTATCCTTTCACTAAACAATTATGAGAATTTTTAGAACTAAGCTCAAGAAAATAATATTTAAAAACTCAGTAACATGATTTGTCTGAGATCATTAACAGCATAGCATTAAAGGCCGGAATCATTACATCATTACATACAGAATCAAGAACTGAGACCTATGTGGTCTCAAACACCCATACCTTGAAAGAAAGAGGGAGGGAGGCCATGGAGGGAGGCAGACAGGGAAGGAAGGAGGGAGGGAGAGACCCTTTTATTGAAGAGGCTTCCTGTATTTTGCGGGTATAATTAGTGGCACCAAGAAGAACACATGCAACATGATGCAGCCCAAAAAGACCAAAGACTCTCGCATCCTGGTGCCATGCCCACCTCCACATATATGCCAATATGGTCCCTATGACTTTAGTATCTGTTTAAAACAAGTTTGTTGACAGGTGTCTTAAAGAACAACCCTATCTATCACTGAAGATGCCAAGCCCACATCTTTCTCCCAATGGACCTACATTCACTCGTTTCCTAACGTACTATTTGCCTGGAGTGAGTGAAGAGTAGACCTAGAACAAACCTATGAAGCACAAACAGCTATTACAGAAATCACAAGGTGTTACTGAAAGTAGTGAACACGAAGGCTTAAGGCAGTTCAAAGAAAAAACTACTCCCCCTTTATCCCTCCATCCCTTTCTTCATTCCTCAATTTCCATATCCAATACCACCAAAACCACAGAGAAATAAGCTAGCAAACCCCCATGAAAATGTAATGTTCTTGTCTGAGGTGCACTCGGAAAAGGCTGTAGGAAGGAAGCCTAAGAAAGGAAGACCTGGGGTTATCAATTCTTTCAGGCTGCTGTAGTGTTACTTTAATCCTAACTATTATTTCTAGGCTCGAATTACTTAAGACTTTAATTATAAGCTATTTTTCTTATATTCTCAGCACACAGTGGAGGGAGTCTAATATAATTTGAACACAGCAAATATTCAAACATTAGTTCTGCTCTCTGTAATCGTTTTAAGTGGGACAGAGGAAACAGAGAGAGGTATGACATGATTTAAGAATATTACATGAAGTAAGTATGTACGCAGCCCATCACTCCCCACACAGTGAAGAGTCTCACAAGCAGAGTGAAAGCCTCCCGCAGCCCTGAGTTCACACAAATTCCTGTCCAAATGAACTGACACTAGTGTGTCTCTGGAGAGAACACTCAGCCTCACATTCATCATCCAGGTAAGCTGTGTCCTACTGTTCTAAATCTAAGCACCCCTCCATCCTGCTACAATCTTGGGGGTGGGGGCAGTGATTCCTAAGCGTCAGCTGTCACACTCAGAAAAAGAATGGCTTTCCTCATCATCCTATAAACAACATATTTGTAGGCTGTCCGTAACTCGGAGATAGCATGCTTCAAACTGCTAACAGTGACAGCATCTGACTGCTGCTGAAGCCAAAATGCCACCCCAGTTTATATTCACTCCTGAGCCCTAAATGTGACTTTGTGGGGATGGAGGCTTCTTGAGAAAGTCTAAGAACACTCCAAATATAACTATCTTTTCTTTCAATCTTTTAACATATACTAAATCTTTTCACCTCTCATACTTTATTTTCAGTAATTTGAACTGTTTCAAAAAAGGAGGGGAAAGCCTCCAAAAGCAGTGTCCTTCTAGCTGGAAAAGAAAAGACAGAAAATATCTTCACTTTCTATTCAATGTTAAGGTTTCAAAGAATAAACAAACACCTTGCACATTATTCCACTTGGAGCAGAGATTGTGTAACAGCTGGTGCTAACACTAATATAAAATATCTTCTTTTGACTCACGATTTCATATGGCCATCTGGCAAATAAGAGCCTACTTTCTGCAACCTCCTCAGAAATCCTCCCGAGTACTACCTCTCTTTACCTGCTGGAGTAAACAGAGCAAAGACATATAACGAGCCCCCTATCTGTACAAACTATTAAATGGAAAAGCCCAGATCCATTTACATTTTCATTCCCCTGCCTTTCTGAGCAGGAACCATCCCACTGTGTGGCACAGCCACTATCAATCCCAAACATTCTCACCTAAAAGATAAAGAGAGAATTTAGGGTGAACCAAGTATGAGTGACTTCAGTCCAGAAATACTGGTTCACTGTGTTACAGAATGACGGACACATATCACTACAGACACTGCTGCTCTAATTCAGTATGAGTTACTGCGCAATCCTTACTGTGCTCACTTGAGCATTTTACAGCTAAAGAACAAAAGAAGAGTCACGTATCAACACTATTTCCAAATACAGTGGTGGGGACAGACTGATGGGCTACAGTGTAGGCAGTGCTATAATAGGTTTCAGAGACTATGTGATAACATTCTTTACTTTGGGGTTGTAGAAATCAGTGGCATGAGGTTAAATACTAAGTGTAAGCTCTGAAGGGAAATAAAGACAGTCAAGGTAACTCTGGCTCTGACGCTGTAGCATTGTAACTCTATAATCCCAATGGGTCAATCAGCCTAGCCTTGCACTATCCCCAAACAGATTTGTTTTGTTTTGTTTTTTTCTGGGAACTTTAGCCTTCTCAGTTACAAAATGATATCACTGTTAACAGTATATAGTGATAGCTGTTCTACTTTATTGTTGACTACTGCTCATCTCTCACTGTGCCGTATGTGTGTTCAATATTAAGCATGGTACCTTAACCCTCCTGGCTTTTAGATAGTATTAGTCACTATGGGCTCTCCTCCAGGTCTACTACCTACATTACCTAAGGTAAGAAGAGCAGAGGAAACCAACTCTTTTTATCAAATTCTGAATTAAGTTGAAATAACGTAAATAAAATAAAGGGCCAGTGTGATGGCTCAGGAGATAAAAGCACCTCCCAAGCAAGCCTGATGATATAAATTCAATACCCAAGTCGTGTCAGGAGAAGCGATTCCTGAAAGCTGTCCTCTGCTCTCCACACACCATAACACATTCATACACCTGCTTGCATGCAAACTTCAAACACACATGCAAAATTAAGAAAATTTAACAAAAATAAATTGCAATTGTAGATGATCAAAGCCTAGTCTATACTGGAGCAGCTGTCTCTATACCCCAAACCACTGTAACAATGTCAGATTCCTGATGCATGATATTATACTCACCTTCACCAAGAAACCTCTACACTTGCCTGTCTTCATTACACTAAATTGGTTAATGGTTTATGTTCCTTCCCTTGGGGCCAAAACTTTAACTTGTTCCTAAAAAAAAAAAAAATATTGCCTATTTAAAAATCTTTCTAAATCTCAACTTGCTGATTAGTTTGAATTATACAATGTAAATTAACCTATTCAGCAAGTCTTGGGCCTTAAATTTGGTAAGTATAATCTCCACTGATTAAGTTAAACTATGCTCCAGTGGAAGATAGAGTCTGTATAGTTCAAATGTCCCCAAGGCACATGTGTCCAGTTCCTATGTTTTTCTAAAAAAACAAAAACAAAACAACAACAAAAACATGCTCCAATCATTGTCTCAATGATTGCTTGTGTTCTTTCTTAATCCCCAGAACAACCCAAAGGACAGACAGTATTAACATGTGTAGACAGAAGTTTCTGTCCTATCCAGTCCTGCAGCTGTTCAGTTCCAAAGAAACAGAGGCTTATATTAATTAAGGCTTATATTAACTAATTATATAAACTGTTTGGCCTATTAGCTGAGACTTATTATTAACTAGCTCTTACAACTTAAATTAACCCATTATTCTTGTCTATGTTTAGCCACGTGACTTGGCACCTTTTCTCAGTAAGGTATCCTCATCTTGCTTCCTCTGCTTCTGGATGACAACTATGTCTCTGCCTTTCCTTTTCCCAGAATTCTAGTCTGCTTGCCCCGCCTATACTTCCTGCCTGGCTACTGGCCAATCAGCATTTTATGAAACCAGTACAAGTGACAAACCTTTACAGTGTACAAGAGCATTACCCTACAGCAATCATGATCAAACTCAGATCACAGCTAAATTTCTTAATCCCCAGAACAACGCAAAGGATAAGCAGCATTATCTTCATCAAACTAAGATCACAGTTAAATGCACCTTATGAACTAGAAAGCTATGATTTCACATGCTACGTAAATTTAGTAACAATTTTTGTAATGTCAAACTGATACAAATTTGACATTTATTATTCAAAAAGGTAAATCATATACATTCTATTCAAAAATTTCCAATTTTCAAAAGCCTAGCTCACAAGTCAAATTAGCTGACAATCACAAATGCAAATTAGCCCTTTACTCAGCAGCCACCACCTCTCATATCCATCTCATCTTCATTGCCACCACTAATGATCTAACTCATCTTCCCAAATCCACAGCTTTAGCTATACAAACCTGAACATCTTCATGGTACAAAAGGTCTTCATAGCCACCCACTGTCAGATGTATTGACCAGCCAAACTCCTGATTAAAAGATAACTTATAAACACTGCTGTCAGTAATGACTATGCTATGTCTTACCAATGGCTTACTGCTTCTGTTCCTGGTGCAGCAACCAACAGGCTTTTCCAAAAGGGAAGGAAGAAAACCAAAAAGGTAAGTGCAGTTAAAGAAATCGGACAGCATCCATAAGACAAGCTGGCATGAACTATAGAAGTTAAATTTGGTTTGCCTGAGGTTCAGAGAGTTCATTCATATTGCAAAAATGAAGTTAAAACAGCACTGGGACTTTTTAACCACCTTTCGGGGGGGGGGATTTTTCTAACACTACTAATTTACTTACAAATTATAAGCTTTCCCAAGCTGAATCCACCCTTCTAAAATGAAGGGTATACTCAACCAACTATCTTTAATCCTAAGACTTCTTATATTGTCAAAAGGATTTAATCAGTTTTCCTTCAAAACTGAGAAAAATGTTAAAATGAGAAATTTTAAAAACTGCTTAATTTCAAATAAATTCAAAACAAAGAAAGCTATTGGAACACATACGTGTCAGATGGAAAAATCAGCCACACCAACCTATTACCTACCTGTATGCCAGTTTCCACCACCGTGGCATGGATGCAGTTTACACTCTCCCCCTTTCCACTCAACAGATATTTTATTTAGCATGTAGTTCACTCTACTGTTCTACACACAGGAAACTATAAATAAGTGTCGGTCCCAGAGTTCAATGAGAACCCAGTCTAGCAGAAGTTGAGTAATAACTGAAAAGATAGGATCTCACTGTCCTCATAATGTGTATTAATTACAGAGCGCTTTTCATGCATCTTCAGGTCTTTGATATTCCTCCCACAAAGACATGGAATTTAAATCCTGCATGAGATAAGTATAGGAAAAGAAGACCACTAACTGTTTAGTGGAGAAACCAAACAGTAACAGCCCAAACCACATGATCCATAACTGTCACTGTGTGCTCGGAAGCACTGTCCAGAATGGGAGCAATGGAGTTTCACCACTTCCTCCACCAAATCCAAATCTCAACACACCATGAGAAACAAATAAACCCAAAGTGGCAAACATACGAAATAACTGATAAAATTAAATGCGTTAAGTTCAGGAAAAGGAAGAAAATACACAAAGAAGAGGACACCAGAGATACAATGACTAAATATAATACAATATCCTAGACTAGATAAAGGACAGAGAAAACTTGAGGGAGAAAACCTGGAGAGATCCAATTAGAACCTATAGTTTAGCTTTTGGTAATATACCAGTAATTTCTTATTTGAGTGGGCTCATGAGCTGTTAACTTGCTGACCATGTTGTGTGGGGACCAGGGATAACACAAACAGAAGCATGACCCTGTATGATCTTTACATGTAGTCATTACTACCTGTAACTCCAGCACTCTTGGAGATTCAGGCAGGAATATCAAGTTCAAGGCCAGACTGTGCTATACAGTGAGATGCTGTCTCCAACACTCCCACCCCAACAACCGAGAGTCAGAAATAAAGAGTATCTCCACGTAGGGAAAAAAAAGAAGATATGACATCAAGAAAAGCTGATTAAAGGCTATACCAGGAATATACTATCTTTGTAGGCTCTGTAAATCTAATTTCAGAATAACGGCTTTCAATATATGTAATCTGGTGGTCACCACTGTTGGATAAACTTGTGATCTGTGGGAGCATGCAGCCAGGGCTTGTCTCGGGACTATGTGTGTGCGGTCCGGGATAATATCTAAACTGGAATAGAAGCAGGAGTTAGTAGAGGGGTCCCTATTTAGGAACAAGGTAGACTTTGCATTTGTATGGTAAACAAGTGCCTCCATACAACTGGAAGAATGAGAGAAACAAGATAAGAGGAACCACCTGTCTTCAAGACCCAGCTGAATCCCAGATAGACCAACCAACCACACCAACCACAACCTCTTGCTAGAAGGATACCCTTTACTCAACCATGTCTCAATGTGTGTAGGTCAAACATTACCAGTAAAATAGTCTTACCAGTGTTCATAATGCTTTAGGAATTTCAGATCTTGGATTATTATGTAAGTTTATTTACAAAAGACTCCAGATATTCTGACTTGTGAAGAGTATCTAAATACCCATTACGCTTTCTTAGAATAAATACCAATAAATCTAATTCCCAACCCGGGTTTCCATAAACATTTCAAATGTCAACTGTAAAGACCAGAAGGCAAAGTCTTAGTATAGTCATGGAATTAAAGAGTGCATGACCATCCTCTGGGGTTCTGAATAACAGCACCTTGTTTCCCATCGAAAAAGATTCATTAAGCAACATTAGCCCAGTGCAGGGTCTCTACACTGTTCTTCCTCTCCTCTTGGCTCTGCACAGTAGCTCTGTCTATCGGTTCACACAGGATCTGACTCTGTAGCCCAGGCTACCCTGGTACTCATAACCTACAACTAACAGTGATCCTCTTGCACCAGCCACCCAAGTGCTGGAACTGTCTGTCGGCTTAGATCTTCTTATCCCTCAGGTGTCATCTGGCTGTACCTTTCATAAGGATCAGCCCCACAAGTACATTTGTTTAGCTCTTCTACTTAGCACTGTGCATATTTTACATTCTAATGTTTTCTGTTCCACTTGACTATGGAATCCCTTAACACAGTAAAGGGATACTAGTAAACACTCATTGAGCAAATCAATCAGCTCAACAAGCTGCAAAACTGTATCTGAGATGGCGTAACTGAGAAATAGCATCCTCTTTCTATTTTTAGGTTTGGGCTCTGTTTGAAGCTATCCTTAAAGTATCAGCTCACATTTGCACGGCAGTAACTGTTCCACATTCTCTATGTATTTTAAATGATCTAAACAATTCTCTACAATTACCAAATCTAAAAACACTAAATACTTCATTTCAGTAAAGATGATATTGTTACTACTAAATATATGAACCTCCTGGCCTATTACCAATTGCTTTCATTTACTACACCCATCTGCTCTCTGACACCATCATCACGGGTATTTTTATGAACTATTTTAAAGGAGGGGATAATGAACAAAACTTAATTCTTCCTTTTTCTGGAATCTATCAGGCACTGGAGGTAATAAGCCTCTGGTTCCACCTTATGTGATCTTCCATCTCTCTAGTGTTCACCCATGATTAGTTCGTGCAAGCTCTCCTCTTCCTTCTGATGTCCTTCTGTGAACCACAAAATGCTGGTTTCACACTATCACAGCTATGCTACAGAATAAAGATTGACTACTACCGGGGCTGGAGAGATGGCTCAGTGGTTAAGAGCATTGCCTGCTCTTCCAAAGGTCCTGAGTTCAATTCGCAGCAACCACATGGTGGCTCACAACCATCTGTAATGAGATCTGGTGCCCTCTTCTGGTCTGCAGGCATACACACAGACAGAATATTGTATATACGATAGATAGATAGATAGATAGATAGATAGATAGATAGATAGATAGATAGATAGATAGATAGATAGATAGATATTTAAAAAAGACTGACCACTACTTCAACACTATACTTCATTTTCAAATATTCTAGAATCTGACTCTACCTACTATTTTCTCAGTCTACTCCGAAAGTAAACCTCTGCTTCAACCAATAGATCTCCCACTCTACGCCTGTATCACATATGTTCCCATCTATGTGTAGCTACAAGTTTCCTTCGTGTCACAAGATCCTCTTTCTTGAGTCAACAAGTTGTATATGACAAGTTAAATAAAATACAAACCTACTTTCAAAAACAAGAGTATCATACCTCTTGGTAAGCAATCTCTCCAATACTCAAGTCTTTTACCTATTTTTAATTTTTCCTCTTTTTTTTCTGATAGGAGAAACTAAAAGTAAGACTGGGTGTCAATTCCACATAGTCCTTTTACTACTAAAGGAAAAAAAAATCAAGGATTTACATTTTTGAATATTTTTAACCAGACTTAAGTTAAATGGCGAAAGGGAAAAGTTAGAGGTAAATTTATAGCAGTTATAACAGGGTATCAAAACGATAGTTAGTGAGAATGTGAACAAATGTACAAAGTGCATTACATATAAAAGTTAGAATGTTGCTGCATGATTATCATTACTACCATGCTAGTAAAAGTTATCTTAAATTATTCAGTTTTTCCCATCCTCCCGTCACCACTCAAAACGCTTTTCCAAGTTAAAAAAATTGCTTCAACATATATCAAAGAAACTGTTAAATATTAGCGAAAAGGCTATTTCTGTAATAAAGAAAATCAGTAGAAGGAAACTCTGATGGTTTTGATGAGTAAAATTTTCATTTACTGACATTAAGCTAACTGAAGTTTAAACATTTCAGGTTCAAAGGCAAAGCAAGACAATTTATCAAGCAAATTAAGTTCTGTGATTATTATAATTCAGTCATTATGGCTGAAGCGGTTAAAAATCATTCCATAAGTTCTTGAAGATGTTCATCAAAACCACTTAGCACTTGGGGAGGAAAGCTGAGAGCAGCAGTTCCTTCTCAAAACATGAGATACGTGCTTTAAGTGCATATATTTATATCAAACAATAATTAATTGAATTATACCAGTCACCCTTACAGCATTCCTACCATATGAAGTGTAATTATGATCTAAGCAGAAACTGCAAAGAAGGTCAGACGAACTTGATACTCAGTGGCTTTCATGTCTTTGTGGAATGGTTCTCTTGTCCCAAGGTTCCTCTAGCTGTTGAACTTGACCTCCTCCAAATTTTGGCTTGGCCAGAATCTTTCTTTTTTAAAAACAAAAAACAAAAATAAAAACAAAACAAAAACAAAAAACCTCTTTGCAATGAACGAAATTGTGGTCTAAATCACACAATGACAAGAAACCTTAGCAATTTAAAGAGACCAAGCCTTGGAATAACTGTGATCAAAGTATCAAGCAGCCTAATAAAACCCAGGTGGCCTGGCCTTATCATAGATGGTCCTCATTACCACACTGCACTATTTAACCTACTTCCTGGTGTCAACAACAGCTTTCTGTTATTAATTCCTCCCAGTTATGGATCTGTTTAAGTTTCCATGTTTTTTGATAACTCTTTTTGTAAAAAAAAAAAAAAAAAAAAAAAAAGTACAGTAAAAAGGAGTGGATCTAATTTTGAATGTTTCAGAACTGAGCATGGTTGGTAAGCCTCAGAAACCACAGTGGCTTTGTACTATTAGCCATCTAGTCAAGGCTATGTTAATTCCTAAGGAGGTTCCAGATGAGCATGGTTAGCACAGTTCAGTAAGGGCTCACATGTTTTATGATAATAACAAGAAGCTGAAGTATAAAAAGCAAACATAAGCACAAAAACCTGTTTAACAATCCCGAAGATTAAAAGAGATTTCTCCACTAACAAAAGTGTCGGCTTACTCCAAATACAACTTCATCATTAATTCAAAAAGTTCCCCAGCGGTACAACTGGTGAGGTTTGAAGTGATTTTCCCATCTGTACGTCCTGCTGCCTTCTAAAACGGGACTTAAGTATCTTGGGAAATTTGCTTTAGAGAATAATTTGACTCCAAAAAGGTTTCATTAAAGTGAAGCTAAAGTGTCAGTGGTCCTTACATCTACCTTTGAGCCAAAGACGGCAGCAGCGAAGACTGTATTTTAAAAAGGAAGAAATTGTTTTATCTGCTTTCTTTCACCAGCTCAACCCCCGCGCCTAAAACACTGGTAAAAACAAATTCCTAGGAGGATTCCGTGCTGGAACAGGGTGAAGGACTGGCTGAAGAACAGTGAAGTCATGAGCTGACGGCCTTTTCGTCTAGCTGTGAGTGTTTTAGGTGCTGAACTAGTGTCTGTCTCAACCACAGGTTCCAGGACATCCAAAAGGGATGACTGAGAGCTGTTCACGTTACAGACCTCCATTTTACACAAAGACAGCTGCCACGGCTCAGTGTGCTGTGAGTGGCACCCAGTGTTCACAGAGATTCCTTACAGCTGAGGGACCCGTTTCCTTCCTGTGCTTTCTTTTCTTTCATTCTGTTTGCCCAGATGGCAGAAGTAGCAGATTGGAAGCATTGCACAACATATCACTTAACCATACTGTGTACTCAGTAAAGAAGGAAATTCACATGACAGGCTTTCTCAGTACTGTCTGTTTAAGTCATCTGCAAAGCAATGTATTCTAGAAAGCCTGTGCCGTCAGTCAGCCAACTTATACTAAGTTAATAGATGGATATCTATTCAAGCTATCTGGAAATGCAGTTCGTGGCATTTAATAAGAACTCATCCTGCTCGGCTCAATCTCCACTTCAGTTAGCTTCTCCATTCCATGTAGCAAATACTAGAGGCTATGCTGACTCTCAGCAACTGTGTTTAGAATGCCTGAGCTATCTTGATTGACCCAGAGTTGTCTGTTTAGAATGTCTGACTTGATTCAGCCACCACTCATCTATGGCTAATGTAAAGCTTAGAGCTGCCCTGGAGTTTTAATGTATGGTACACATACACAACTTACTACATTTTCTGAAATCTACCTTAAATTTAACAACCATTTCCTTCAGCTGCACCAACAGTAAATGGTAACACCAAGCAGGGCTTTAAGTGAACACATGCCTGTAGGCTGATTTCAGGGTCTGCATCACTCAAGACAACCATTCTGACAAACCAGCAGGGTCACTCCAGCTCTCCTGAACTGGACCTCAGTGCACAGGTTTGTTACCTGGGGCTCCTGTCACTACTTAATTAACCCTGTGCTCCTATTTCCTCCATTTCCTACCTACTAAAGATTCAGGGAAGTGTCCATAATGATCTACATTACCAATGTTAAAACTACCTGGAGGAAAGATGACAGTTGGTGGCAAATCTACAACTGTAGTCACATAGCCAGAACAATTGAGAAACTAGAGTTTGCCTTTTTTTTGGGGGCGGGGGGAGGTATGGAGGCTTATTCTTAGTTATGAATGCCAGCCTTAGTCTGACTTGTTTCTTTCCAGTTTTTCTTAAATTATCACAACTACCTTTCGCCTCTGGGTTTTTCCTTACTTCTGTATATCTTACTTTCACTCCTATTCTGACTATGTAGCTGGGTGGCTGGCCCCTGACATCTCCTCCCCCCATTCTCGGGTTGTTCCTCCTCTCCTCCAGATTTCTCCGATTTATACTCTCTGCCTGCCAACCCCACCTATCCTTCCTTTCTCTTGCCTTGCTATTGGCCATTCATCTCTTTATTAGGACCATCAGGTGTTTTAGACAGGCAAAGAATCACAGCTTCACAGAGTTAAACAAATGCAGCATAAACAAAAGTCATACACCTTAAAACAATATTTCCTAACACTGGACTTCCTTCCTTTCATGCTTTTCAAAGGCTGGTGATGGAAATGTGTCTTTGAGAAATTTTCTCAAGTGAAAACTACAATAGTGTATGTCTGCAGCTCCTGTAATTGGCTACTAGTATATTTTTCTAATCAGTGTTCTATAGGAGGAGACATTCTGGAAAGAAACACAAAGCTAGATTCTGAGACGGCAAGAGCAGTCTCGCTGCCCCTCACACCCAGCACCTGCTAAGGCAGTAGGAAGCCCCTGGCTATTCCCTAAGATCCGAGTATGCCATGCCTACCTATACGATTCTTTTCCTTATTTCATCACCAGAGGAAAAAGACTAGTGCCAATAAAGGCATTACTTCACTATTCTTCACCCTGTTTAGTCCAGGATCTTCCTAATGTTTTGTTTTAGCAATATTTGAAGGTGGGGGAGAGGAGTTGAGCACTTGATAGAAGACAAACTAAAATACAAAATTTAAGGAGAAATAATTCATAACAGTAGAAACTTTAGTAATACACACTGAAAACTAAGTACAGGTAGTATTACATCTCCTGTTTGTAATCCTAGCACCTAGGAAGTAGAGACCAGAGGATGGTGAATTTAAGGAGGAGATCCTCTGCTGCATTAAGATTTCTAGGCCAGCCTAAACTGCATAAGACACTCTCAAAAGATAAGCAGCAACAAAACAATGCACAAATACATTTAAAAGCACTAGGAGCTAACCTCGTTAGCCAAATGAGGTTAAAAGAAGAAATAAAATATGTGTCTAGTAATCAATGCAAGGGTGGTTCAATTTTAATATTTGAACAACAAACTACCTTGTATAGAGAATCATTTTAAATCACAGAATTGATGATGTAGAGCTTTGTAAATATATTTTCCATTCTCACCCAAGTCATTCACCTACTTAGTTATAAACAGAAGATAGATAGATAGATAGATAGATAGATAGATAGATAGATAGATAGATAGATAATGAATCTAGAATGTTCACTTTATCAGTCTTCATTTTATACTTCTCTGATTTACTAACATCATCTACTAGGCTTCCTCATGCTTCAAACCTAATGTGCTGCTTAGAACAGCTAAGTTCCTTAAATAATACTCTTCCAGGCCCCCCCCCAAATCCATAGTAGAGATGTGGGGAGCTATAGGCATCAAAAAGGCCAGGCATATAGTTTTCATTCAAATGTCAACCAACTTAAAGAGATGGGGAGGGTGAGAATATAAATGGAACTTGGGAGCTATGACGCCCAAGGACAAGTGGCAGAGGTCCAGCTGGTGTCACTGCTGTCATCCCTGCAGTCTGCTCAGGCTAATGGCAGGTCACAAATCCCAGGCGTCCCAAGTAGGTTCTGCAGTCAGACTCCTGCGGCCATTGCTGCTGGCTCCTAAGGCTAGCTTCCTGCTATCAAACATGCGTACAGCATTACCACCTATCTAGTTCTGTAAAACAGAAACAATGTGGACATTTCTGCAAAGACTGCTGATATAAACATATAATCCTCTCCCTACTCAAGCAGACACAGAGGCTGTCTCATATTAAAAGATGTGTGAAGGCTGGATGTTAGAGGAGACAATGGTAAATGTGCACAAGGGAATGGCCAGGAGGTGATCCAGGGTGTATAAATCACCTGTAGTATGATAGTGGTCAAAACAAAAAACATTACTTTTGTGCTTCACTACGTTGGAAAGTAGATAAAATATACCAGATGAATGTTTGTGATTCTAAAAAGGAATAACTAACACTTATGTTGGGAATGGTAAGGTACACAAAGCCCACTCAGAGCAGTCTCAAGTGGATGTGCATGCAGAACTACCGCGATTTCAGCAGAGAAAGGCCGATTTACAAACAGATGCCATGTCCTTGACTGAGGGAGCTCTGGAAAATGCAACATCAGAATCAAAAACATCAAATCTAATTATAGTTAGCCTAGCAATATATAAAATTCACAGATTAGGTAATGTATTTAATTGTCAGACTGAAATTAGCCAATACTTCTGGGTAAAATAGGAAGCGAGCTTAAACTTGCTTCTTAGGAAACGGTTTATAGAAAAACAGAAATAACAAGGACCTTTGCTTACATACCCTAATTGTGGCTTTTTGACATCTTAATTAGTATTAAATAGTTCATTCTTAATGGTTATCAGCTTGAAATTTAGTAACGATTCAAATATCTTTACCTAAAGCTGTTGTGGGTCAAAAATAAAACAGGTTTTATTTAATTAAAATTTAAACCACTGGGAACAGTAATTTAAGGATTACATTTTTTAGACTTGGGAAACTTAGGAATTTTAACTACTATTTAAGTACTATATTCACCTGTAATTTTCAAATCTTACAGTATTACTTTAAGTCTGCACAAAATTCAAACAGGTTTTCCTTGGCTTTTTTCCAAACCATAGCACTTACGCTTTGGGGACCGCTGCTTTCGGTTTCTTTAAGCAGAAAAACCTTTCACGTGGACCGCATTTCCAATAGCGCATCCTTCCTCACACGGGAGTTTCTCAACTCATTTTTTAAAAGTGAAATTTAAAATATGAAATAAGCACACCCTGACCCTTTTGAAAGTTTTAAAATAAAGCCAGATTTTGACCCCACTTCTATAGTTATTCTCGAAAACTCAAAAGAACAACAGAAAAGAGACCAGAATCAACTGAGATTTCAGTTTCATCTTTTGATTTTTCTCATTTTCTTATCACCTTAACGAACCAAAAATAAAACATATCATTTAATGTCTAACACACAAACAGCCTATCTGAATGGTCTTACTGCTCTGAACAGTCACCAGAAAAATCATTAAATATTTAAGATTTAACATTTCAAACACTACCATGAACAACAAAAACAAAAACAAAAAAACAAGAGAATCATAATTTAGTATATAGTCCCATGGTTTGCTGCCTAGACAAAGTGAAAACGAGCTACTTAATATTTATATTAAACATTTTCCTACATATTTTAAATAGAGCTTCTGTTCTATGGACTAAAATTCCCACAAACTTGACAGTAGCATGGTCCTTTGCTTATCACAAGCATGCCCATTAAAGGCATCTCCACTTTGAGTACAGGAGACCCTCATCAGAAGTCCTGTAAAGGAATATAACTTTCTCTAAGTATCAAGCCAAACTGTCACATTAGTTTACTCTTTATTTGAGATATCAGCGCTATTTACTATGTCTCACAAATACGGATAATTAGAATATACTAAGAACAAACATATTACCTTCCTTAACAATTAACTAAACTTGCAACTGACATCTACCTACAAATTCAAGCTTTGTTTCTGTGAGGTCATCCCAAACAAACTGATCCTTCCTACCATTTTCTCCATCTCTTTCCAGATGTATCAAGTACACTTCAAACTTTCTTATTTACACACTGTCTCTCCTACTTAAAACCTTTCACGGCTATAACAAGATTTGCTATCTTTCTTTTTGCACTGTCTATACAATATCATTTCCACATAAATGCCAAAATAAACTACTGTGGGCAATCTCTTATCCCCTGAAATATATGAAGCATTTTATCACACTCTTGCACTTGAAGACTTGAGATCACTAAAAATGTCCCTATGCTTCCAGCAAGCTTCAAGCATACCCCTCAAAGTGTCTAATATTTCTATCAAGAATTGTCTAATGTTTCTATCAAAAGAGGTTCTTTGTAAAAAAAATTAACAAGCAGATTTTTTAAAAGAATGAATCTATTGAAAAGAATACAGTGATTACTAACTACAGATAGGCGAATCAAGAAAATAATAAGCAAACAGCCCATCTTTCCACAAAATGTCTCCATCTGTCTGATAATTAGAGACCATGCTCTGTCCTGACCACGCTTGGAATTCTGAAGCAACACAGACTGAAGAAGGATCCTGCCCTCTAAGTTTTGAGCAGTCCTGGCTCGGGTCTGCATTTGGGGCAGCCTAAGGAAAGGGGAGGAAGGTGACGAGGCAACAAGTAATTAAGGCAAGACTTAATTACCACGAGCACAGATTCTCACACAGCACTGCAAAACAGGCAACTACAGATCCGCTCTCCCTAAACCCAGGGGTGCGAACGGCGCGGCCACTGTGAAGCGCTCGTTACTCTGAAAGCACCTTATTTTCATCCAACTTCTTTCTTCTTTTGTGAGAAGTCCACTTAGGAGTCCCAGCACTTCCTATTTGAATTTTTTTAGCTAATTCTGTAAAACTGTCTGTACTAGCATTTCTTAAAATGAACACTACACTTTTAACAAAGAGAACAAATTTGCCACAACAAAAATTACCCAAAGTCTCAAACATCACATAACTTGCTATCTTTGTAGTACTGCCGACCACACACAGAAGGACGATCTAAGTCGTTCCCCTAACAACCTCCCTGCTTCCTTGGTAAGGAGACCCCTTCTGCAAGTCAATGACCACTTTGTGGCAAACCTGAGGCAAGCAAAATTAAACTTTGTCCATTTCAAATATAAAAATTAGGGATTTGGCTCTGATGCAGACAAGGTAAGCTTTTTATAGCACCTGCAATATTAAATTGATTTAGTGTGCTGAAAAACAAGACAGTGAGTTATTGAATCTGTGTTTAATTCAGTGCACTTTATAACATATTTAAGGAATTCAGTTGTATAAAACAGGATCTGAATCTTATCAGATAAAAATATTTTCGCTGTTAGCAAGCCTCGGGTTGTATGTCTGAGAAAACAAATTAGTCTCCAGTTCTAAGCGTGATAATAGTGCCCCCTAATGGGGGTTTTGACTTGAGGGGTTTACTCACATTTTTAAAAAGCAAATATTCTCTAATGGGTAAGTTACCTCACTTTCACCAAAAAGCAAATTCTCTAATATAAATTTAACAAAATTTGGACCACTCAAAGAGTTACCTATGTTGAATTAAAAATAAAAAAAAAAGGTAAGAAACCCTGTGAATAACAGAAACAAATGACACATTTCTAGGTTTTACATTATCCTAAAGCACAATCCAAGCAAACACCAGGCAAACAGTTTTATCTAAGGACAGTCTTTCTTCACACTTCTGGTACTCACTGACGGAGCGAGCAGCATATCCTAAGTGGAAGGCATCACCAAATCGGACAGAAGTGCTCTCAAGTTATTCACTGTCACGGGAGCTCCAGCGTCAACAGGAGCATCTTTAACAAGGCTGCCACAAGACACCCATGAGCACCTACCCTATCATCTACAGTTAGTTCCCCAAACATCAACAACTCGGTGTGTATTTTTTTCCTTAAGAGAAAACGCACTAAAATTAAGAAAATCTACTGTGATACTTGCCAGTGAAATAAATCCAATAGCATTAGAATTTTCAGGTTGGTGTTCACAACCCATTCAAAACTTGGGTAATACTATGTGCAACATCCAGGAGAAATAGCACTGAGCAACTACCACCACATACATAGTTAAAATAAAAAGAGAAACTACCATCTTACTTTTTATCCAAACCATATAAAGAGAATAAGGAATAAGAAAGTTATATTATCAGTCAAAATTGTTCAAAGAGCCCAAACTTTTGGTATTTTAGGCTAAAGACCCATATGATTACTGTAACCACTGTAGTAGGATATAGCTACAAATATATGAACAAATAGGACAGTCTTCCAATGAAACTTTAGTTACAGCAGCAGGCACACAGGTCAGTTTGCAACCTGGTTTAAAACATTTACTAATATTTTATTTGTACCACAGATTAAAATTCCTCACGTCACATGAGGCACCAAAACAAAAACAAAAAACCAAGCCCATATCCCTACCAAAAATTCTTAAGAAACCCAAGCTGTATAATTACCATAACTATGAAATATTTGACATTTGTGTTTCATAAAGCAGTGGCAGAAGAGGACACAGAATAATGGAAAACCAGTGAGTAAAACAAGCAGCCTTTACTATGACGCACAATAACCCACATCTAGGAATATTCTAAGACACCTAACCATAGTAAAAAATTTTATTTCACAAAAATAAAAAATAAATAAACATTCTAACGATGACCACATTCTCATGATTATTAAGAGAATAAATGGATTTAGGTAACTGAACCTAAAATTCAAACTTCTCACCTAAGACTGAAGAAACAGAGTGTCATGCTACACTTTCAGGTGTATATTGAAAAGGATGGATCCCATTAGTTCTTTGTACGAGCACTTTTGTAAACATACTGAGACCTGAGGTCAATGGCAGGTGTCTTCAGCAAATCACTCTCTACCTTATACTTGGAGGAGTCTCTCACCGAACCTGGAGTTATCAATTCAGCTTCACTGATGACAAGGAAGTACAGGGACCCTCCTTCCTCCATGCTATGCACTTATACTAAGATCTGGGGTTACAGACACACACTACAGAGCCATGCTTTTATTGAAAGCTGGGGAGCTACCATGAGTTGTCAAAGTTTGGGAGGCAAGTACTTTAGAGACTGTGCCACCTTCACAGCCCCTTATTAGTTCTTACAGGTAAACCAAGAAATTAAAGCTTGTTTTGCATAAAGAGATTTCAAATATGGAATCACACTGCTTTACATCCAATATATTTTAATCTCTGACACACACTTCAGTTTCCTAATATAGAAAATAGGGCTGATAAACTGTTAAAGCCTTAAACAAGCTTCTTAAAGTATATGTTAACTACCTTCCAATTGTCAAGTTCTAAAATTAATATGTAACTAAACATTATTTCTTTATATTCTAAAGAATGTTATTTAAAAAATACCTACCCAACAAAATCAGGCATTATATATTCTGAGATGGTTTTTATTCTAACCAACCACGTTGGTTCAATAAACATCTAAAGCTCTTCATTTTTAAGAGAAAACAACTGTATGAATAACCACTTGTCCCCTGGTCTGAAATAGTGAATATTAAATTACAACTAAGCATCTCCAGATATGCTTACTAGAGAAACTGATCTCTACTGATACTGTTTTAGGAGACTACACAAACCCAAGATTATCCTTATCAAAGGTGTTTTTACAGAAACCCAAGTGAAAACAGGCCTGTTTAGAACAGAAAAAAAGTGCATTATGTATAGAAGTTTACAAATTAACACACAGGCAGTCAGGTGTTTCAAACAAAGGCAGATACATGATTTTCCAGAGATATTAAGTTAATGGAAAACTATTCCCAGAAGAATGAGAGTATCATGAAATCAGCCTCTGCAAGAATATACTGTACATTTCTAGTATCTTCAAGTTGCTTCACAGAAAAGGCTGAATGAAATAGTGACATTTTAATAAGTTAAAAGTAATTGGCTAAAAGTTATTTAAAAATCATAAGGGACCAACGAGATGGAGCAGTAGGGAAGGAAAATGCTTCCCATTCAAAAGTCTGACAGCCCAAGACCGAGCTCCAAAATCCACAAAGATGGAAAGGCAAAAATAACCTCTAACCTATACACACATGCTGTGGCACACATGCCTCCAACCACAATAATAAAAAGTTACATTTAGCTGGCACTGGTGGCACACATCTTTAATTCCAGCATGGAGGCAGAGGCAGGCAGATATCTGTGAGTTTAAGGCCACCCTGATCTAGATAGCAAGTTCCAGGACAGCCAAGGCTACAGAGGAAAACCTTGTCTCAAAAAAAAATAAATAAAAGAAATGCATAAAAAAAATACCCAATTTATAGCATTATAAATACAATTCTTAGAAATAAGCTTAACCAAGGAGACAAAAGACTTACCACTACCTACAGTGACTTACATATTCAATGTAATCCCTATCAAAATTCTAATATTTTAATAAGTCAAATAATGCAGGCTGGAGAGTTGGCTCAGCAGTTAAGAGCACTGGGCTGCTCTTCTAGATATCCTGAGTTCAATTCCCAACAGCCATATGGTGGCTCACATCTATAAGAGGATCTGATGATACCCTCTTCTGGCTTGCAAATATACTAGACAGAGCATTAGTAAACATAAAATAGATGAATAAATACGTTTCTTTTTTTTTAAAAAAAAGTGTAAATATGCACAGAATTTCCAACAAAGCTAAATAGCAGCATAGCCTCGAAAGAGAAAAACAAAACTAAAAATCTCACACTTTCTGAATACAAAATTGAATATCGCACGCCTTTAATCCCAGCATAAGGAAGGCAGAGAGGTATGATGATCACTGTGAGTTTCAGGATACCCGGTCCAAAGGACTCCATGACAGCTAAGAACTACACAGTAAAGACTATCCCAAAAACCAACCAAAACAAAAAGGACATCACAAAGCTAAGAAACCTAAGGCATGTTCTTGTATTGATGGAACAGCCTGACTTCATTTTAAGATTAGAAGCCATCTATTACAAAGTCAAAATAAAACCATTCCTATTATCTATAAAACTTGGATTTGATCATGTCTTAACCAGGTCTTTTCTGGAATTTGACATGTCCCACGCCCTATACGCTAACCTCCACCCTGATAAGATGCTCTGCCAAAAATATTTTGCGATGTTCTCAAAGTTCCTATGAAATCAAAAAACCTCTGGAAATCCCCAAACACCTGAAAACCCTCACTCATGCTGCTTTTTGAACTATATAAACCCCACTGTCTCCTATGTTCAAAGCTATTTCCTCAAACTCTGCTTTAGGGAGATAGCCCTGTCTAACAGAAAATAAAGCTTGCATAATTTGACCAAAGAATTTGAGGGATGATCTTTACTCTCATTCGGTGGGATTAAAAGAAGACAGACATTTGAACCAGACTAAGTCAACCCCTAGCATTATATATGGTCAAATTAGACACAATGATGCCAGGACCACTTACGGGAAAAGTATCTCTTCTCTAAAGCTAGTGGTGCACACCTTTGATCCCAGCACTTGGGAGGCAGAGGCAGGCAGATCTCTGTGAGTTCAAGGCCAGCCTGGTCTATAAGCGTTAGTTCCAGGACAGGCTCCAAAGCTACAGTGAAACCCTGTCCCAAAAAACTAAAACTCAGAAATCTTGACCCTTACTTTACATACATAAAAGCTAACTCTAAATTGTAAAATAACTCACTTTATTATTTAAAACTATAAAACTCCTAGAAGAAACAGGAAAAAAGTTTCATAATAAATTTGTCAAGTTTCTTCAATATAACTAAATACACAGGTAACAAAAGTAAAACAAGATTACAACAGACTTTACAACAACAGACCAAAGATGGGGGGGGGGGGAGAATCAAGAGAATGAAAAGGCAGCCCACAGAACAGAATATATTTTGCAAATGATTATCTAGAGGAGAGTTAGCAACTACAAAAAATTGCAAATTGTTAAGAAAAAAATCCAATTGTGGTGTGGGACGTCCTTCTGTATATGTGTTGCTTGTATTAGTTAATGTTTCGGCCAGTGGCTTGGCAGAATAGAGCTAGGCAGGAAAACTAAGCTGAATGCTGAGAGAAAGAAGGCGTGGTCAGGGAGAAACCATGTAGCCCTGCTGCAGACAGACCTTGCCGGTAAGACAGAACCATGTGGCAATACACAAATTAATAGAAATGGGTTAAAGTTTAAAAGTAAGCCAGAAATACGCTGAAGCTATTGGCCAAACAGTATTGCAAATAATATAGTTTCTGTGTGATTATTTCGTGGTCTGGGCAGCCTGGAACAAACAAGCAGCTTCTGTCTACACAACTGTATGGGAAAAGGACTTGAATAATCTTTTTCTCCAAAAGCTAATCAAACCATCAAGTAGAATAGGCCCCCCATATTCACAGGACCCATGACTAGGGAGGGATTCAACCAATTTCAGATCAAAAGTATGTAGGAAAGAATTTGTGTCTGTATTGAACTTTTTCTCTTTATTGTTCTCTCAGCTATTAATAATATACTGTTAACAACTACTCACATATTAGGCAAATGAGTAAAGATTTCCAGCATAAAGAAGGATGTTCACAGGTTGCATGTAAATACAATACTGTTTGGCATAAAAGGAAGTAAGCATACAAGAAATTTTATATTTAAGGTGAGGTCCTAGAAACAATCCCTAATAGAAAACAAGGATGGACAGACATGAAAAGAGGTTCAGCATCATTGTTCATCAGTAAGTTACTATGCATGCCACTGAGAAAAAACATATCAATACCCACGGCTGGACTCCAAATTCTACAATACCAACCTGCCAGGCAAAGTGTGCCTGCTCGTGCAACATTGGCATGAAAGCTATGGGAGAAACAACTTTATTACTAGATCTGAGGGATGCTCCAAAGAAGGGAGTTCATGGCTAGTTCTACAAACCTGGTCAAAAGCCCAAGCTATAGGTGGGAGCCTACTACTACTGCTACATGGACATGTTGTCAAACTGTCTTCTAAATATTAATGTCTATACTCATGGATTGGCCAAAAAAAGTCTCTTTCTGCTGTGGGCAGCGACACAGAGGCTCATAACTGGTAAAGTATTAAGAAAGGGAAACTCAGGGTTCAGCCCTAAATGAGTATCTAAATCAAACCCCCTACACATAGGCAAGGTTGAGAAAATATCGTCTAAGAGGAGGCAGGAAGAATTGAAGAGCATGAAGATGAGTCTGTGACATGCTGTCTTCTCGACCTGATACTGGAGTGCTTAGGAGCTCACTGACGCTATGGTTACCTGAACAACATCAACGCAACAAGATCCATCAACTTTCCAGCTGGTGGCTTTAACTGGACCCAGTAGGTCACTCTCTCTCTCTCTCACACACACACACACACACACACACACACGTAAACAAATAAAATAATTAATACTCATGACAGTAAATATGGGTGAGTGATGTGTTGGGGGTGTTAGAGGAGTGGTAGAGTGAGATTTGGGAACAGGTATGATCAAGATACATCATATACATATATACAATAGTCAGGGAATAAAGTAAAGATAGTCTTGATTGGAGAAATGACTCAGGACTGGAGTTTGTTTTCCAAAACCCACTTCAAATGACTCAACAAGCTATTACTCCAACTCCAGAGGACCCCAGACACACGCGCACGCGCGCACGCACGCGCGCACACACACACACACGCACACACACACACACACACGATCTTTTAAACAAAAAGTCTTAAGAAATCCTGTTATATGCTACAACACGGATGAAACTTGAAAACACTGCCTCAAAGCCTGCCAGTTGTCTAAAAGGCAGTCAAATTGAAAGCAATTCACAGCAGTGGTTGTCAGGGGGAGAGTAACAGAAACATTAATAGAGAGCAGGAACGATGTCTCAGAGGTTAAGAGCACTAACTATTCTTCCAGAGGACCTGGGATCAATTTCAGCACCCACATGGCAGCTCATAACTGTCTGTGACTCCAGTTCCAGAGGATCCAACATGCTCACACAGATGATGTGGGAGTGTTATATATCAATCTGTTGATTTCACTGGTTAAGTAATAAACAAACTGCTTGGGCTCATAGCTTAGAACATAGGTGGGTGGAGTAAACAGAGCAGAATGCTGGGAGGAAGAGGAAGTGA